>NC_133348.1:24957579-25035079 GCF_030506205.2 Paramisgurnus dabryanus | reverse complement strand
TCTTCAGACGCTGGTGGCGCCGGCTGCCACTTGCTCCCTGGCGGCAGTTCCAGTGCTCTCTCCCGGTCAGTCTGACACAGGTTACCCGCCGATCACAACCCAATTTGCATCCATGAGTTACTACCCGCCTCAACAACCTTTTGTTTTTTGAAAAAGAACTCTGTGACTCTTTGGACTATAATGAGATCATTTCTGTTTTCAACATCAAACCCAGGCGTTTGCGTCTTGTTTTGTAGAATTAAAACAACAAAGGTAGGCATGTTGTTTAACTTATTTCCTTATTTTTGCTCGTGAAGTGATTTAACTAAGTGGTGTGTTGTGTATAGATGTATGCCAGCCTTAAAGGTTAAACTTACATTGTTTAATTTAAATGAGTTGCTTTTTTTGGCACAAAAGCTTAATTTCCAACAGGCTGATTGCACTGTATATGGTTGATTTAACATAACTTAGGCAGTGTGTTGTTATTTATTTCAAACCGTGCTCTGCTGTGAGTTTTCGTCATTTCAATTTATTTTTAGCCTAACTTACTTTATTTCAAGTGAACTGTTTTTGCACTGCTGACTAGCCTGAATAACCCTGGTTTGTCCAGCCTTTATTGAGCTCTGTTGGTTGAACATGTTTAGACAGTGTTTTATTATTGACTTCGCCAAAAATTGAAAAGTAAAGATGTCACTGTTTTTGCAGTTTGTCTATTCTTTTTTCCACTCTAAGGTTTCATTATTATTTAAGTAATTTTATTCTGATAAACTATAGGCCCACTCACTTTTGCTCCGGCCCGCCCAAAATACAATTTCTGCCTACGCCCCTGGCGCGCGAGTTGAAAAATCTAAACTTTGGTGGATTTTGAGAGCTATCAGTGACGTGATTACAGGAAGCGAGCAGAGGCAGAAAAACAAAACAACAATCATCATCGCTACACGAGACATCTTCTTACTGTTACAGAAATTGAAAGGATCTTGTTTGTAAGAAAGTGAGTGAGAAGGTTGGACAATCTGGTAAGTTTACTCAATTTGACCTATATAAGCCCCTCCCATGACACGGATGTACGTGTGAATGTCTCGAATGACTTTCACATGCAAATAAAGCAACTAAACTCAAAATGTTCAAGCATTCAACTACGCGTGAATAGCGTGTTTTTTCCGCGTCTGGTGTGAACGCACAGTTACAGTAATGTAGGTAATTACAATGAGCCTATGTAGAAAATTCTCCATTAAATATAAAAAATAAGATACCATAAACTTTACACTTTTCAATACAAATGTTTTAATATAAATTTCAGCTAAATGATGTCCTCTCTAAAGCATTTATCACTCATTTTAATGCAGAATCACCCAAATTCAGATTATATATTCAACACTGTTTTACACACACACAAAAAAAACGGTTTTGAAAGTATATACAATATGCAAGTACATCAGTAATTGGAATTGCATTACTTAAAATAAAAGTAACTTCCTTTGCAGGACATTTACAGTAAAAATTACACCCAACACTGCCAACGTGTCAAACTGTGCAACCATTATACTAAGACAAATTGCCATGTCATGCCCATCAATTTTATAGCTCCATACTTTACTGTATCACAATAACTAATTTTTTGTATATTGACTTCTCCTTTAAAGGTGCTCTAAGCGAATTAACGTGTTTTAGGCCATAAAACATTTTTTGCTTCATACAGTAAACATCTCCTCACAATCTGCTAGCTGCCTGTTCCCTGAACACACTGTAAAAAAAACGCGGTCTCTGTAGACAGCCCAGGCTCCAAAAACTGCAACAAAAACAAAGTGGTAAAACCTACCACCACGAAACATAACAAACGCGTTCCAGCCAAGCGGGAGCGGGGGTTGGGCGCGTTCATGACTCGTTCAGAAAGCACAGAAGGGAGGGGAGGAGTTAGCTACGCTCCGTTTTGTGTGACAACACTTCGAACGTCAACAAGAAGAGACGTCACACAAATTAACTTAGAGCGCCTTTAAGAGAAACACCTGGAACCAAGGGTATAGATTGGGGGGGTGTAATTGGTAATTTTGATAATTGCAGGCTACCTCCCCCCACCACCCGCCCATATACTACGCACAACCTAGAAAAACCTGATCCTCCAATACAACATTAGTCATCTGATAAATGTCCTAAGCTCGGAAAGAGCAAATACTTTAAGCAAACTTTTCTGTCAAGTGTGATTTTTGTCCAATGATTTTCAATCGCATTATAAACAGAGCCGACAAACATTTTCCCAAACAACTAATTATTGCGCAACCATTAAATAAAAGCCAGTGCCGTAATTAGATGACTAATGGCCGGACATCAATCATAAGAGCTCACTGCTTATATTGAGCATATGCCCTCAGCATGTACTGACCCCGCTCTAGACCTCATGCGTTCTCCAATTCATGCTAATAACCAATATAAACATCAGCCTGAGGATTAGGAGAGACGTCAGGGTCAGATAACGGTGCTGTACTGTTTACGTACACGGTATATAACCTGTAAATACGAGGGGGAGGGTTCATCCTCGCTGGCCCCGCTAACATAAACCATGTGTGAGAGGACAGACCCCCGCTCAAACACGTCAATCAACAAGCCAGGGGAGCGCGTAGACTGGCAGATCTTTCGACCATCCACAGTTAGCGTGAGCGCAAACACGTACACACAAAAGTTTATTTAAACATTTAGAAACAGACACTCCGAAAGCATTTTCACACACGGAGATCATAGTCAAAACCACAGACTTTGTGTTTAAAGGGAATCTTAGGGGGTCTCGAGCAGATGTTTACACTGGGTTCTGGGGGTTTGTGTGGAGAGTGTTTGGGCTTTAAGCTGAAAGATATGAACTAGAGAACAGCAACAAATGTCAACACTTTTCACAATAGTACATGCCACATTCACAAAACAGTTTCACCACTGTTACGCTCGATATTATAACTGAAGATCTGGCTTATTTAAATAACTGCGCTAGATCTAGAGAAACCAGAGGCTATCTGCTGTAAAATACTGCAATTGGTACTCCCTTCAACACAGGTACGCCTCCTATTTTATGCAAAATACACTTATTATAGCTTGCTTAAACAATTTTACACTACTTGACTTGTACAATTCATGTTGTACTACTAACGCATTCCCTACCAGCCTTTTTTTTACAAAAGTTTCACAAAATGCCTTTCAGGAAATGTTCTTTAAAAAATACATAAACATACAAATATATCAAATGAAAGAACAAACCCTCTGCTTTTAAACAAACAATAAACAAACAAACAAAAAGAGAAAAAAGTTTCATCCTATCTATATTTTTTCTCTGCTTATAAACTCTTAAATATAGGTATTTTTCTTCAAACATACATTTTTTTTAGCAAAACGTTGAAATATTTGCATTTTTTTAAGGAATTTTGTTAGAGATCAGATTCAGAATGATTATCAAAACATACATGGAGTGTAAAATTTATAAAATTTTTTTACTTCAATTTTTTTAGTAGTAATTGGGTAATCCATCTAGTGGATAATCTGTGTATTACAGATAACCATAAAAACTCACCAGAAACATGTTTATTCGTGCAAATGTTTTCTCTTAATTGACAAGTTAACTCGTCAATGGCAGGAAAAGAGTTAAGGGAATGCGGTGGAATGCACTTGGTTAACTTTATTTTTTATTGACAGTGAAATAATTTATTTAACAAATTTTCTATTGCTCATGGCAACAGTATTTCTTCAAATGAGACAGTATTACACTATATGTTTTTATTTACTATATTACTCATCACCATTCACGTGAAGACTTACATTTACATTAATTCAACTCATTTTGCAGTCTATGTTTCCCTCTGAGCCTACATCCTCCCAAATTATCACCCCAGAGGTCACTTGTGAAAACAGCTTTTATCACCAACAATGCTGTAAAGGTAAGCACCCTGTAAGCTGGTGTAAAACAGCATCATGTCATAATAAAATTATGTCACCACCATTTTTTTATCACTAACAAATCAAAATGCAGGTTTGTTTTTATGTAAGGTGTGAACTTTTTACATAGTCCCTTACTCACCCTTTGTCCTATATTTAATTTGTAACTTTATATTTATGACAGACAATTTTATGAACAGCAAATTACATGTTAATATGCATTGTTAACACACAGAAAGCTACAGGAATTATTGTGCAGATTAAATGACATTTCAGGTGCATTACTATAGTAAGCAGTTTTATGGATCTTATTTGAGGAAAGTGTCAAACAACCAGTACTGTAAAAATGTCTTACATCGCCTATAGTCCACTAGCGACCACAGATACGTTGTAAAGCTATCAAATTATACAACAAAAATAAATCTGATCATGGCATCTTTTTTTCTACATTGCTAATTTATTTTCATCAGACATGGACAGTAGTGATGATATTTATCTCTCTCGTGAAATAACAGAAGCAGAGAGCATGCTATTCTTTCATTCTTGCATGCTGATATTTCGGATCAAAACAGATGTGGTGATCATCACAACATCCTTTAAAAGCCTCTGAGAGCTAACTGGTCCCATCAGCATGAGTCATGTGAATCAAACAGAAGTTGGATGGATGTGTAAAATTAGTTTTTTGTTTGGATAAGCAGCGCACATGGGGAGTTCATACAGAAGAATGTTTCTGCTGTTACATGTAAATCAAGACTTTCTCCTGTGTATTATATGTTCTGCTATATTTATAGTGACAGATGTTGGTAAATGCCAGATATGATAATAATGGTTTAAGTAGTACTACCTTAAAATTAATTAAAACATAGTTCACTGAAATGTATATATATATATATATATATATATTTATATATATATATTACACAGCTCTCTGGAATGCTTGATTCTGATTGGTCAGTTGAGACATTTGCAGGTTCGTTCTTTTCAAATAATAACCGCTCCAAAATAATAACGCATAGCCGGTACTACTTGTACGAGTAAAATCGCTCCACGCCAATAAAGATCCATAAAGATTACTGTTTGGCGTCATCTTGTGACAAACACTGGACAACCACGACAAGACACAGACAGCTTACTGAGACTGAACTTGACAAAATAGAGCATGACAGCTACGAAGCCAACACACAAAAAATACAGAATGGGCATTAAAACTTCTCAAAGACTGGCTAAAAGAGAAAAAATGGAGACAGACAAGTATGAAGCGAGGATCTTAATAAGGTATTACAATCATTTTATGCATCTGTGCAAAGTTTCGCGGAAGGATAAAAATTTTAATTTAAAACAAATATGCCAATAAAATGTTTCAAATTCATATTCATGTCCTGTTTTTTCTTATGTGACAAGTAGCCGTGTAATAAGCGGGATAATGTAGAGGCAGCCGGTAATTATCGGGAAATAAGCCCCTTCAGTGTGATACAAGACCCTCCGCTTCGCGTCGGGTCCTGATCACACTGTCGGGGCTTATTTCCCAATAACTACCGGCTGCCTCTACATTATCCCTTACATATACCACGGGTCTGTTGAATGCTGTATTCTGATTGGCTGAGAAATGTTCCGTGGGTATGCATTAATTTCTGATAACCGCACACCTAACTTGTCAAATGTCTTAAAAATAGGCACCAGAGCAATGTTTGTGGTAACCGTGGTATAAGCGGAATAATTGACGATGGGCCATTGAATTATTTGAAAATAATGCACACCCAAGGTGCAATGCGGCACGACGCAAATATATATATATATATAATTTTTATAATTATATGTTTACATACAAAAATACCAAAGACTGAACAGATCTTTCTGAAAGAATGGTACATTTGGTAGTCATTTTGTGTAAATCATATCTTTAAAACATGAAAAAGTCTTTGCACATCTCACTTCTTTGCACAGCATTTTAAGTTTTGCATATAACTAGTGTTATAGACCGGTCTCAAGACCACGTTTTAAAGGTCTTGGTCTTGTCTTGGAATCGACCGCAGTTTTACTCGGTCTCAGACAAAGAGGACTCTGATTTTTATTTTTTCAAGACCTGATGGCATACACACACACACACACACACACACACACACACACACACACACACACACACACACGCACGCACACGCACGTACACACACATAGACAAGAACTGCCTAATCTTATGCATATTCCACATTTTATCATAAGTGTTTTAATGCAGTGACTTGCACTGGTCTTGGTCTTGACTTGGTCTCTGCCTGTCTTGGTCTTGACTTGGTCTTGACCCTTTAAAGTCTTGGTCTTGTCTCGGTCTCGGCCTCTCTTGGTCCTGGTCATGACTTGGTCTCGGTTTAGGTGGTCTTGACTACAACACTACATATAACATATGCATATCTTTTGTCTGAAATAAATCAATATTGAAAACTGCATGTGGAAAGGGAAAAAAATAACCAAATGTTGTTAAACAATTCAAACAGTATTAAACATGCACTTACTAAAGTAAATATGGTGGCTTTTTTGTACTTTTACATACCAGGTTGTTACCACAGCAAAGAAGCTGAAATGACCTCAACATTTTAGCACAAAAAATATGGTGCAGGTTTGGTGAAGGCAGAACCCAAGTGAAGACATGGATGAAGTCATGGATGACTTTATCAGGGCAAAACAAGAACACAAAAACCAACATATAATCATGGAAACTACCAATAGACAGACTAGGCAAAACTAACAATAAACTAGACTTAAACAAGGCTATGAAACACTAATGCAGGTCTAGACAGGATAAGATACGTTACAAAGTAACAACGCTACAAAGTTACAAAACTAACTGGCACAAGACAGCAAACACAATGGTATTAAGTAAGGAAGAAAATCAAAAGGGCAACAGGTTACATGGATCGAACAATAATAAGGATGATGAACAAGGAAACGAGGGGGCGGGGTCAGGAAACAAACGAACAGCATATCATACCACTCAAAACATGGGCCTGTCATGATCCTGCCTCAAGACTTAGGCTTAGTCCACATGGACACGAGTATTTTTATAACCAGAGTTTTTCCATCAAAAATGTTCGGTTTCAGTTTCAGTGATATGATTCTGCGTTTCTGTGAATCTCCTGAACTCCAAACTGAATGTCAGGAAAGAAAGGTTATTTAAGCAATTTTGAGCAATTTTTCAAAATCTGCTCAGTTACTGGGATTTTCACACACAACCATTTCAAGGGTTTATAAAGAATGGTGTGAAAAGGGAAAACATCCAGTATTTGGCAGTCTTGTGGGCAAAAATGCCTTGTTGATGCCAGAGGTCAGAGGAGAATGGGCCGACTGATTCAAGCTGATAGAAGAGCAACTTTGACTGAAATAACCACTCGTTATAACCGAGGTACGCAGCAAAGCATTTGTGAAGCCACAACACGCACAACCTTGAGGCGGATGGGCTATAACACCAGAAGACCCCACCGAGTACCACTCATATCCACTACAAATGGGAAAAAAGGCTACAATTTGCACAAGCTCACCAAAATTGGACAGTTGAAGACTGGAAAAATGTTGCCTCGTCTGATGAGTCTTGATTTCTGTTGAGACATTCAGATGGTAGAGTCAGAATTTGGCGTAAACAGAATGAGAACATGGATCCATCATGCCTTGTTACCACTGTGCAGACTGGTGGTGTAATGGTGTGGGGGATGTTTTCTTGGCACACTTTAGCCCCTAATTAGTGCCAATTGGGCATCATTTAATTGCCACGGCCTACCTGAGCATTGTTTCGGACCATGTCCATCCCTTTATGACCATCATGTACCCATCCTCTGATGGCTACTTCCAGCAGGATAATGCACCATGTCACAAAGCTCAAATCATTTCAGATTGGTTTCTTGAACATGACAATAAGTTCACTGTACTAAAAAATGGCCCCCACAGTCACCAGATCTCAACCCAATAGAACATCCTTGGGATGTGGTGAAACGAGAGCTTCTTGCCCTGGATGTGTATCCCACTAATCTCCACTAACTGCAAGATGCTATTCTATCAATATGGGCCAACATTTTTTTAAAGAAATGAGAAAGGGGGGGTCAAACTCAGTATTAGTATGGTGTTCCTAATAATCATTTAGGTGAGTGTATGTTTCAAATATATGTAACCTGAATAACTATGCACACTCTAAAACATGCATTGCCAGGGTTGGGTCAAAAAGCCAGACCCAGTCGTTAGGTTAAATTAACCCAGAAAATTTTTTTATTTGACCCAGCATTGTGAGTTGAAACAATCCAGCATAGGTTACATTTTCAACCCAATGGGTTGGGTTCATCCAACCAAAGCTGAGTTGAAAATAGCCAAGTATATTTTAGAATGCACATAATTTCATACAAAATAATAAATTATACAATATAGTTTAGGTCTATTACTCTCAATGATAGCACTTCAAGGATTATTTTAATCTTCTAACGTATCTGTTATCTTTATATTGACAGTCTGGATCCAGATTTACAGTGCTGGAGGTCTGTGGTGAACCACCCACTGTTACCAGCAGTTTGACTTAGCTGTGGTAGCGGATGGGGTGGGTGTTGAACCTTAGGCCCCCGTGGGCAGGATGGCAGTTCAGGTACCAGCCACACCTGCAGGATGTCCTCACGGACTGGGTGTAAAACCACTTTTACATCAGTTGACCAGTCTATTATTTAGGTTATCTTTTATACAAACAGGGGACTGCTGTATTGTAGGTTGGGCACACGGTTAATCTGTGAGTTATAATATAGCATTTAAACATATGAAGGTTTGCCCTCTTGATCTACACTCATTGACTTTATCAAGACATTAAAAAGATTAATTTAAGGTGAGGCGAGCCTTTCGATTTTTCTTCGTCAAAACAACTGCCACCCACCATTAAAATGCTGTTAAAACGTACAGGAAGACATTTGAAATCGAAACAGGAAGCCAGTTTTGATTTAAGATTTGTTTGCATGGAATAATAGGGCCTAAATCATTCATAGCAGATATGAACATTCAAAAGTTCAAAAGTTGACTGGACTGTTTTGAAAACTAAAAGTCTGATAAACTGTTAAAATCTGATAAAACTCTTCCACTTGTCTGCTATGCATTGATAATTGTCCCAACATCTAATTATAACAAAAAGTAGATATAATTTTGAGGAAAGATAGATAGAAATTCCAGTAAAACCAAGAAGCATCTTAGGGTGGGACCTCAAGGAGATAAAACGAAGTGTGACAAAGGCTGATATAAATCATTGTTTTGGTTCGTTTTAGACATGCACACAACCTAATTGTCATGGTTGCATTTAATTGTGTTATAACATAGTTTTTTAATTGTACCCTAATGCAAAGCTACTTGCCACATAAGTAAATATCAATAAAATATGTTTCATAAGATCATAAGCTGTCTTCTAAAAATAAAGACTAATTACTTTCCTCTTCTGAGAAGCAGCTGGTTTTAGCATTTTAAGTTTGACCAAACAGAATTCAGCTTCAATGTCTTCCGAACAAAATTGTTTGCAGATTCACTGAAATAAACTACAAACAAAACAGGACGAAGTGTTTAATGTGCCTGTTATTTATTCTCCTTTGTTTGTCCAAAATGATCAAAGAAAACTTTTTGTTCTGGTAAGATGCCGAGAAGGTTTTGTTTTCATCTCTTGCAACAGAAGGAACCCAGATTTATGGAGGAAGAAAGAGGGGGATAAAAGTAGGGGTAGTGAAAGAGAAAAAGAAAGAATAAAGTTACGCTTAATATTCTTACCAGATGCTGTTTTGTGTCTTGGAACGGTGATGTTTGTTTCTCTTGATCTTGGTCCAAACTCCCAATGCGAGCAACTCTTCCAGAATCAGGTAGATTTCTGCTCAGGTAATTAGATGGAGAACATGCACAGTTTACAAGCATCTTATGTTCCCCATTCGCATAATTATTTGATTAATTTTTGCATTACTGTTTCTGAATGAAAGTTATGATTTATAAGATTTGATTTATAAGTTAAGTTAAAGGTGAATAATGTAGCAACGTAGAAAAGGATAAGCATATTAGCTAAAAATATAATATAGGTAAACGGTTATAACTATAGTTTTTTGTCAAGTATTGAAAAAAAATCCCTTTTATTAGTAACTTAAAAATATGTAAGAAATAATGTACAGCCTGACAGCTATTGCAGAATAAATCACGTGTTGATCAGGACCCTAATGCGAAGGGATTTATTTGCAATAAAATCTTACATCAAACCTTGAAGTACATTATCTTGCTTATTAGACAGCTGCTTGCTACTATACTATATATATATATATATATATATATATATATATATATTCTATATTATATTGATATATATTTCAATATTGAATATTGATAGTCTCATATACAGTATGTTATTAATTATGCATATTTATATTGAATTAATTTGTACAGTAAGTATTAAATTGCATCTAAAGATGGCTCACAGTACCCAGATAAGTCATCAGTTTCAGTCTGTTGTTATTTGGGAATAGCAAACCTCGAAATATCGCCACTGGCCAAGCAGAATAAAGGATTACAGAGTGCCGTGTAATATTGAAAATAATATTCAATAAAATTTAAAGAATTGAAAGATTGAAAGAAAAAGGTCGGATTTGCTTTTGATAACTAAGTCTATCTGGGTTTTTGTTTTGGACTCTGTGGGACCTTTTTTGGGAAACACTCCAGCAACATGATTTGTTTTTGTCTGTCTTGGCCTTTGATCTTCACGTATGGACCAATATTGTGTACGCCTGAGTAAGCATTCTTAAATTAATTATTTTCTTATAGTTTATATCCAACAGAAATCTTTGTAATAACAGGGATCATATTTCTCTCTCTCTCTCTGTCTCTTTCTCCCACTGCTCACAGTGTTACATAACTGCTGGCATTTCTGAAATCAGTCTCTTATGTTTACACTTGTGGACATGTTGCCCAGCATGGGCAGATTACAATCTGCTCTTTGGTTGAAGAAGGCTGTGTATGTTCGTGCGTGTGTTCCTGTTTCATTCTCACATCATGTGCCAAAGCCAGCAAGATAGACAGAGCAAAGCCTGCTTCAAACCCCACTGCCCTATATGACGCAGTGCCCTCACATACCTGCATTTAAACTTCTCATCTGTTCCAAGTTTACTCAGACATTAAATGTCACACAAAAATATATCTTCAATAAGTATCCCGACTGCTTTCAAAACAGCCATGCCACTCTAGAGCTCTCATGCTATGTGCCTGACTGTCAGGGATTTTTGTTGTTGTTTGTTGTTTTAACTTTATTTGCATGCACGGCATTAGAAGTATTTTTACACTTGTTTTGCCAACATGCTTCCAAAAAGTAAATAATGGAAAACATGAAAGGTACATACAATAAACACAGCTGGTGGCACCTTTTGACTTCCATAGTAGGAAAAAATATTGCGTGCAGTACAGAATTTTCATTTTTGGGTGAACTATCCCTTTAAGACAGCTAAAAAGAAATAATAAGAATATGTCTCTATTGTAATTTTTTTATATTCATTATGTTTTAAAGTCATATTTAAGAGTACACAAAAATGGTGTGCAAAAACTGCAGCATAAGGTTAAAACAATTCAACCTACTGTTTTAAGTTTTGGCTTGTGAAGTTGACATAACTTATAAAATAAAGTTGAAATTGTTGAATTTTTAAGTTAAAGTAACATAAAAATATATGTTGATTTTAAAAAAACGCTGCATATTTTTTTTACAGTGCAGGTTGTAATGAATGAGGTGTTGATTGTGTCCCAGCACTAACAATACAAAGATTAAGGGTTCGAAATATGAACTGATAAAATGTATTCTGTCAATGCAATTGGATTGAAGCATCTGCTCAATGCATTAATGCAAATATAAATGTTGTTTAAGCAGGGAATTTTATTACACACTTTTACAACCCAGGAAAATATCAACACAGATACAGAATGCTTCCCAAAAACATGAGGTTATCACATTTGGCAGATGCTTTTATCAAAACAACTTATAGTACCATGCATGCAATTCAAAGTAAACATTTTGGTAACACTTTATAATAATGGTCCATTATTTATTCAATAGTTAATAATGACTATTAAATAAGTAATAAGGAACTAATTGTTACTTAACCCATGCTATTACCTAATTGTTAGTCAATCGCTCTTCTTTATTAGTTTTCAGTAGTGATTTCAGTGTTAATGCAGCACTAACCATTTGTTCTGCATTAGTTCTTGTGTAACTAAGTATGGACCATTATTTTGAATTGTTACCAAAATTTTTTCATTATGTGTGTTCCTTGGGATCGAACCCACAAGATTTTGCACTGCTAACCAAATGCTCAATCTTACCCTCAGTAATGACAAATATGTCAATATGTTTATTTATACACTTGTTTTTCATATAAACAATTCCATCTCTAAAGGAAGGGGTTTCCAAGGAAGTGTGTGTGCGGTGCCATATTGACTCCTGTCACTTTCCAGCTCTGTTATGTGAATGAACATTCTCGGCATCCTTTGCACTCATTCAGACACGCACACGAACACTTCAGGTCATCTTTAAATAGCGTGTGATCGTTTCTGATGCCACTTTCTTTGGGAGTAGGGTGGGGGCTCTGCTCGTCTGGAAATTAAATTTCCTGCTGTTCTATGCTTTCTCCCAGTCCGGATCTGCATGAGCAACAGTCGGATCATGCCAGGGAGCGGATGGGACGGGAGTAGGCAGGAAATTTCTGGGAGCAAGGGGTCGGATGGAGTGCCGATATCAGGAGCGCTCCTGAGCAGAAATCTGGAAAACTGGAATTTGTTTTACAGTTTTCCCGAACAGTTTTTCCTATTAATCCCTGCAGTCGCTACTGTTGGCTTTCGGTCCCATGTACTGTAAATATGTGCTTATGGATAAAAAGAAAATATTTGTCTATTATTCTCAAGGCACCATATACAAAATATATCATTAAGACCTTAGTTTCCACTGAAATACAATAGTTAGTACAGTTATTGTTACTTGAGTAATAAATTACTATGGGATTTTCAGTAAAGCTTTGGGTCATTTTGTTTATTTTTTTCGTTACCAAGCCACGAAATTGCAAAAATATCAATGACTGCAGTAACTACAGCAAAACCTGAAAAACTTTCATCAATCTGAGCCATCAATTTCTGAGACCTTTAGTTTTATAGAGGACATGAGACAGTAGGACAGATGTGCGTGTTAGAAATTTCATCAATGACCTTTCTTCTCTGAGTGTGAAAGCCTGTGGCAGATCTGGCCAGACACAAATCCGTGTTTAGCTCCGGATGTCAAAGCGTTCCAACTTGAAGTTGTATTGTTCTGCTTTTACTTTTTGGAAACATCTAATTCGCCTGGAAATCACTAACATCCTCACTGCTTAACTAAAATCCATCTGGCATTGTGCCTTTTCTTAGTTTCGAATGACTGCATATGTAGTTATTTATTATGAAATCAAAAACTGAAGCGAGTTCATTATTACAAACTTGTATTATTACAGTCAGCCTATATAAACATTACATCATGATGTATACAAAGCGGCCAAGCCGAGATCTGTTCCCACGGGGGGCATTTAGTATAAAGGTTACATTACATAGAGAAGGGTACGTCTTACACCATTTCCTCATACCCATAAAAACTTAAATATGAGAGGTTATAAAACTGGATCGTTCATGATGTATAAAAATAACACTTGAGGAAGACGCCCACCCACTCTGAGCATCCGAATTTTTATCCGCGCAGGTTCCTGTTTGGTCGTCTAATTTTAAATATATCAATAATTGTGTTCAGGCAATGAAAGGAAACGACGCCATTTAATAAACTCTCAAACAAAATGCCAATTTTAGAAAGTTCCTCTTCAGCCAACAGACAATTGCAGGAAAACGGACAACGTCATATGGGGGATAGACAGGGTTAGCTCAAGGCAACCATACGCCCTTGTGTCTGTCATATAGTCTCTTTCTTATGTGTGTGTGTGTGTGTGTCCCTAAAATGGTGCTAGGGACACCGAGTGCAAATGATGCTTTAGTCGCTGTGAACACAGTTGACTTAACGTGTTTATGAATTAAATGTGTTGCTGTTAATGTCTATAAATAGTGACACATGTCTCACAGCTGTATATATATAAAGTGAGGTTCTTTAGAAACCCATTTGTGTAGAATAACAACACGTTGGTTATATAAAGGATTAGATTACCTCATTGTCATTGTAAGACTTGAATGTAGCGAACAACTAGTTGTACAGACTAACTTCATGGTGATTTTATTGTCATTTTCGAGCTTGACATGTCATTGTACGGATTATGAAATTACGTAACTTCATAATTGTTTGTTTCCACAACAAAACTGATGCGATATTGAAATGTGGTGTTACAAATAGTGAGAGCATACAGTTTGTCCTTATGACTCCCTTTCCTCTTATGTCAATCACGTCACATGCTTGGCTTTGTGAAGATGGTTCTATAAATCTTTCTTTGCTGCATTAGTTTTTTTTACTCTTTAACCTACTATTTTAAGTTTTGACTTAAAATAAAGTTGACATAACTTGAATTTGTTAAACTTAATTTGTTAAAGTAACATAAAAATGTGTTGATTTGACAAAAATGCTGCATTTTTTACAGTGTAAATTTAGTTATACAAATAATATGGTTATACTGTAGTATATCCCAAACTACTTTTGCATCCATACAAAAAAGTTTTAAGTTCACACTAAAATCTCTGGCATTTGACACATTTTGATCAAAATTGAGCAAAGTTAAGGAGTTCACATTAAAGTATGTAAAAAGATATAATAATAAAGCCTGTTTGGCATGCTGTCCGATGGAAGAGCTCCGAGCTTGGAATTTTAGCCAGTGTGCCCTACTCCCCTCTCCTTAACTGGGATAGATACCAGACAAGAGTGAGACGATGGGATGGAGGAGGGATGATGCAAAACTGTCAGATGTGAGAGATTACCTCATACCTCAAAGGTCTAATCATACCTCTATGATTACCTCATAAGCCCTTTTCACACAGACTTTATTGAAAATACACGGAAAATGCATCCGGGATTTGTCCGGGATCGTTTAATTTTTGGTTCAATCACACTGCTAATGATTTGCCGGAATCTGTGCGTGCGTTCAAACAGATGCCGTAAAGATTCTGTAAAGACACGTGATGTGTTTAAAGTCCTACACTTGGAAGGTTTTTCTTTGCAGTGTCTGAAGTTTGCTTATTATTGGTTATTTCTCTCTCCAGAAACCAAGCAGACATTATCATTGTGAATATTAATGTGCATTTAAAACTCTGGTTATAAAGAGCTGAACAATATTTCTTGTTGCGATGCACATGCGTTTTTGTTTATTATAAGATATGAGCGCATGAATCGCTATTCTTTTATGCTGCTGAACAATATCAGCTTCAGCTCGAAGAGTGACAAGCTCCCTGATATTTGGTTCAGTCCAGTTTGCAGACATTTCTCATTTTGTTCACACACAACGGCTGAATCCGAAATCGCATATACAGTCTTGTTCAAAATAATAGCAGTACAATGTGACTAACCAGAATAATCAAGGTTTTTAGTATATTTTTTTATTGCTACGTGGCAAACAAGTCACCAGTAGGTTCAGTAGATTCTCAGAAAACAAATGAGACCCAGCATTCATGATATGCACGCTCTTAAGGCTGTGCAATTGGGCAATTAGTTGAATTAGTTGAAAGGGGTGTGTTCAAAAAAATAGCAGTGTGGCATTCAATCACTGAGGTCATCAATTTTGTGAAGAAACAGGTGTGAATCAGGTGGCCCCTATTTATGGATGAAGCCAACACTTGTTGAACATGCATTTGAAAGCTGAGGAAAATGGGTCGTTCAAGACATTGTTCAGAAGAACAGCGTACTTTGATTAAAAAGTTGATTGGAGAGGGGAAAACCTATAAAGAGGTGCAAAAAATGATAGGCTGTTCAGCTAAAATGATCTCCAATGCCTTAAAATGGAGAGCAAAACCAGAGAGACGTGGAAGAAAACGGAAGACAACCATCAAAATGGATAGAAGAATAACCAGAATGGCAAAGGCTCAGCCAATGATCACCTCCAGGATGATCAAAGACAGTCTGGAGTTACCTGTAAGTACTGTGACAGTTAGAAGACGTCTGTGTGAAGCTAATCTATTTTCAAGAATCCCCCGCAAAGTCCCTCTGTTAAAAAAAAGGCATGTGCAGAAGAGGTTACAATTTGCCAAAGAACACATCAACTGGCCTAAAGAGAAATGGAGGAACATTTTGTGGACTGATGAGAGTAAAATTGTTCTTTTTGGGTCCAAGGGCCACAGGCAGTTTGTGAGACGACCCCCAAACTCTGAATTCGAGCCACAGTACAGGGTGAAGACAGTGAAGCATGGAGCATGATATGGGCATGTTTCTCCTACTATGGTGTTGGGCCTATTTATCGCATACCAGGGATCATGGATCAGTTTGCATATGTTAAAATACTTGAAGAGGTCATGTTGCCCTATGCTGAAGAGGACATGCCCTTGAAATGGTTGTTTCAACAAGACAATGACCCAAAACACACTAGTAAACGGGCATAGTCTTGGTTCCAAACCAACAAAATTTATGTTATGGAGTGGCCAGCCCAATCTCCAGACCTTAATCCAATTGAGAACTTGTGGGGTGATATCAAAAATGCTGTTTCTGAAGCAAAACCAAGAAATGTGAATGAATTGTTAAAGAATCATGGAGTGGAATAACAGCTGAGAGGTGCCACAAGTTGGTTGACTCCATGCCACACAGATGTCAAGCAGTTTAAAAAAACTGTGGTCATACAACTAAATATTAGTTTAGTGATTCACAGGATTGCTAAATCCCAGAAAAAAAAAATGTTTGTACAAAATAGTTTTGAGTTTGTACAGTCAAAGGTAGACACTGCTATTTTTTTGAACACACCCCTTTCAACTAATTGCCCAATTGCACAGCCTTAAGAGCGTGAATATCATGAATGCTGGGTCTTGTTTGTTTTCTGAGAATCTACTGAACCTACTGGTAACTTAAGTATGGACAGCATTCGCCGTGTTGACGTTATCATGCGACATATGACGTAGTAGACTTGTTCAAGTTCATGCGGAACCACAAGAATCGACAAGAGATTGACATCACAATACCGTAAGAGCGACCCAAAATCAGACTTCTCCGTATGATTTCTGGAATCGCTCTAACGGTACTTTGATGTCATCCAGCTGTTGGTTCTTACAGCGGTGCATAAACTCGAACAAACCTAATAACAGACGTATACGTATGCGTGTGTATGAGGGACAGGTGCACTAACACCTGATTGCATCAGTAACTTGATCTGTAACAGTGTTACAGATATATTACACATTATTTTGTAGTGGACAAAAATAAGTAAAACAAGCAAATTGTAATTTAATATCTATTGTCAGATGACAGCTGTGCTTGAATACAAACTAGACAATGCAGGCAATGTGATTATATACATTTTAGTGAAGCAATCTTTTGTATTTACTTAAAACAACAGGAAACATTAATAAAAAAATGAATGAATAAAACCATCACAATAAATGAAAATGTATAGAAGTGAATCCCATACGAAACAAAACTTTATTCAAATGTATTTTTCTAACAAACCATTGCATATTTATTGTCAGCTCAACACAGCTGTGATAATTCTACAGCTTTATTTTCATGAATCAGCTGAGCACTTTGTGGTATATCCTGGGTCTGTGCGTGAAGTCAGGGTGCTGAGGAACAGTCCTGTGTAACGTATCAAAATCACCCGATTGGCTGGTCTCCGGTCGATTGCTTTGCTTTCCGTGGCATCATGGGAAAGCTGGGATAGAAGTGTCCATCCGATGCACGCTTCAGAATCTGGGCAGACTCAGTAGGGCATCCGGGGATTTCTCGTCTACTGATTTTATGGATATTGAGGATTCGGACGTACTACTCTGTTCACGTGCTGTTTCCCCTACTACATTTTCAGTAAGAAGGCGGTTTCGGACGATACTTAAGTACACGTGCCTCTGAATCTCGTGAGAAATAGTCCAAAATCCCGCTAATTCTCGGCTACTCTTTTACGTATACTGAGGTTTCGGACATACTATTCGTTCGCCTACTGCTTTTTGCCTACTATATAGTACGGCAGTATGCAGTTTCGGATTCAGCCAACGCTTTCCGTGTATCACACAGCAATGTTACTAGGTCCAATTTCAGGTAGCGATCCCAGAATATTTAGGGGACGTGTTTGTGTTCACACAGAAGCCTGTCTGCCAATTTTATGGATATTTTCTGGGAAGTGCTGTGTGAATGAGGTTATTGAGATGGCTATATATACCGAACTCTTTGTGCTGATTGGTTAGATTCCCAATGACTATGCTCCTCCCGAAGTTACTGCAGTAAAACTAAACTTTACATTAAGACATCATTTTTTTAACCTGTTTGATAGTGTGTACTAAAAGCTGTAGGGGAGAGTGGGGTAAAGTGAGACATTTTTTACATTTGCTCCCCTCTAAGCGAGCTAAAATGATATATCAGTCAAATTTACACATTTCCCATTAATTCAGGATGTTTCCTAGCTATGGAAATTACCAGAATGTATTCAGGACGAAGAGCAGTGAAAATATGATTGTTTTAAAAAAAGTGGTCTTGTGTCTCACTTTACCCCAGCTTAGGGGTAAACTGAGACAGACCAGAAAAATCAAGGGGGTAAAGTGAACCAGCTCGGGGTAAACTGATCCACTTACTTTTTACACTCTGAAACTACCATAACAGCACATATTGTAACAGATAAAATCCTGACGGCTAGCTTGACAACCACACATACCAGAACTAATGTTGGACTAGTAACAGAATCAAGGGGATTGGTCAATTAAGAACATTATTTTTCTAAACACTTGAAAGTACAGTAACTCTGAACCAAAATCAAATACAACATAACATAATTCAAAAGTTATATTTTTTGGCCAGTTTTTGCCTTTATTTAACAGTGAGTTTTGGAGAGGACAGGAAAGGACAGGGAGGAGAGAAGGGTATTGGATCGGCAAATGACCACGAGCCGGGAATCGAACTCCCAGAAAGTGTGAAAGCACCACATGTCGGAGCGCTGCCCACTGTAGACCATTGGCTCCGACAATTCAAATTTTTTTAATTAACATTCAAATGACATATAGAACCAGTTAGATTAAAACGCAGTCTGGGGGTCAGAACAAAGGACCCTTAGAGCCAGCTAGTGTCTGCGGGTCAGCGCAAAAGACAATCAGAACCATCTATCAATATTTCTATCCCTTGCAGCTGCTCTTACTGTGGGTTCACACCAGACGTGAGTTCAACAATTTGTGCAAGTAGATTACATTCAAAGTTAATGCAAAGACACGATCAGACGCATCCTCGCCTGGGGCGATGCGAATGACGCCATAGCGGAGCATTTGCCGCGAAAACACGCACTATTCACCTCAAACATGTCTTCGCCCAAGTTGAAAATATTTATCTCGAACGAAAAATTTGCATGACACAATGTTAAATCCCGTGAGTAATCTAGAGTGAATAATGCTACCTACACACCAAATGCGGGGCAGTGCGTTACTTGATCTAGATTACTCGCAGGATTTAACATTGTGTAATGGAATTTTTCGCTCAAGTTGAATATTTTCAAATTGGGCGAAGACATGTTTGCGGCGAATAGCACGTGTTTTCGTGGAAAACGCGCCACCCATATCACGTCAAATTGTTGAACTTGTGTCTGGTGTGAACCCACAGTACCATGATGCCTCGCGTTTGGTGTGTACATAGCATTAGAGAATTCTTTCCTTCCTTGACCTAAGCAGCTGCACTCTCCATCTCCTCAAGGGGTGTTTTTCCCCAGGCTGTCTTCCAGGGGCCTCATTTATAAAATGCTGCGTAAAAACCATCCTAAATTTGATCTTACGATCATTTCACAAAAATGCGTACGTGTGATTCATAAACCGAACGTACGCGCAGAAAACGCGCGTACCCCTTTCAAATCTATAAATCAGAAATGAACTTGAACTTGTGCGCGCAGCCGAGCAGTTTCAGATCTCCGCCTTTAAACGATGTGTAATTAATGTCAGACATATAAAAAGCGCTTGTCAATGTTTAAACCGAATTTCAAACAGCAAGAATAGCTTATATTTCCAAAAACCTGCAGCAATCAGACAAGCAAAAGTGCGTACGTCTGCTCAGACCCTGACGTGGCGCTAAGGACTTTTCCACGTCAAAGACGGTTTTTATAAATATGGACTTTGCCGTGGATTTTCGCCTACGCACACTTTACGATCAAATCCGTGCGTACGCACGCTTTATAAATAAGGCCCCTGGTGTATTGACTAGGCATAATGGTTTTTCTGCAATGTTTATAACATTAAAAATAAAACATATGTAATGTAATATTACATTAAAATATGTTTTAGACTAAACTGAACTTGTGCCTCATGTCTCACTTTACCCCACATCATTTGTCTCACTTTACCCCACCACCACATTTTGGAAAAAAAACTCTCTCTCTTGGAAATTCAGGCTAATCTTCAGCTAGCATCAACACAAGGTTTTATATGTTGGTAGTTCATAAACATGTGTGATATAAGTTTTTCTACCTGAATCAATTTGCTTTGGCACAACAGTTGATTAAGTTGACAGCAATAAAATTTACTTTTACAAGCAAAAAATATATTTTTGTGAAAAAAACATGTCAACCACAGCAGCATGAGGTCCTGTCCTTCATGGCCAAGGGGAAATTTGAGGGGCTTAAAAACATAATGGTCATAGGACCACAAATGTGTTCAGTTGCCTAGATACAGGGGGTGTCTCACTTTACCCGATGTCTCACTTTACCCCACTCTCCCCTATTAATATTATTATTACACTTATAAAATCAACCACAAAGTAATATTTTTTTTTTATAAAATATTTAAATTAAATGATATGTTTAAATTTAATATCCCCGTGAACAGGAAGTTGCGATCGACTTTACTTCCGGGTGACATATTTCTGAGTGAAACAAAGGCAGTTTTTCAAACTGAAGACTGCAGCCTCCAGAAGTCGCTTATGCAGGCTGCATATGTCATCAAGCCTGGTATATTTAGCATATTACAACAATTTTCGATAAACTTAGAATAATAGTCAACTTTATAATTGTTAATATTGAGAAATTCAGAAGTCTTGATGACGTACTGTATGCAGCCTACAAATGCGACCTCAGGAGGCTGCAGACTTCAGATTAAGAAACGGCCAGAATATTGCACAAGGAAAATAGTGGGTGTGGCATGTGTTTTCCACTGTGTTTTGATTGGATATAGAAAAGTAGGCATTTCATTCAGAATTGGAAGGGACAGCAGACTGGCAGTTGGAGGGGGCGGAGTTTACCGATGCTTTCGCCCAAGCCATCTAACTGAAGTCATCTGAGAATGATCACAGCAAAAAGGCGGAAATTCATATGGAGATTTTTATTGACGCTTATGAGGGCACTGGGTTTTTTTTCAAATAATGACTTAACGGATACATTTTTTATAATAAACACTGCAATATTAAATAAAATAAAAAAGTTAGTTTTGACTAATTTTAACTTTGAAAGCCAGGTGTCAAAACAGATTTGACATTGCAGCAGATATTTAATGAATAAATGATTGACTTTTACAGGTCTAGCCCACCCAATCATGATGTGATGTCTATTTTAGAGGTTAAAATGCATCATGGGTCAAATTTCAGGATAACACAAAATTTATTTTAAGATGACATCAACCGTCACCTCTTATTACATCAGTGGTGACTTGGACCATGACTTCTTTGTGTATCTCACTTTAACAACTTCCTAAATGCACCAGAGTTAAGTGGAAATGAGAGCCAGGAGTATTACAAGCCCTGCATGATGTTTTTATTAGTGCTTATTTATGTGTACAGTATGTGTTACTGTAATAGGCACAGGTCTACCAAAAATAATGTCTGTAAAAGACACTTAACCACTTACTGTAGAGGCCAACGAAATATCAGCTTTCCGTGTGCACAATGCAACGGTTTAAACAGTGAAGATTAAAATACATAGCATACTCGTTTAATCTTAAGATTATTGTAGATTAGCACATACAGTTGCTTTGCCATTTCATCACATTGACTGAGAGTGCACAACATTGGTTCATAAAACATATTTAGTATATATTTGAAGTCTTTGGCGTCTCTTTTGCTTAATCTTATCAAAACCGAGACCCAAATATGTAGGGCGCTGCTTTAAACCCAAGCAGATCTATGTCATGTGTCAAAATTATCAGTATGTCTGTACCTCCTCTCATATGTGGACTTCAGAAAGCCCCTGGATCCGGCAATCAGTGACGTCTGTTTAGTGTTTGGAGCAGGTTCATCCACAATCAGGACGAATAGTCAAAACAAAAGCACGGACCAAAACAAACAGATCGATCTCAATGACGTAGTTTCAGCGCAATGCCTCGCTGATGTTGTCGGGCTCTACCGAGATGTCAGAGAACTAAGCAATAGGAGGTGAGGTCCAATAAAAGTTTTTACTAATGAATCATTTTCTCTTTGTAGTCGTGCAGAACCCAGAACATTGTTGGCAGGATTTAGATTTTTTTTGTAAATGTTAATCTGGTTTGCATTGGTTTGGTTAAAACTGAAGCTTTTTCATTCCCTATAGATTCAGACCTTGAGGTAATAGCAGGTTAACACTGTCTTTTATTTACAGTTTTATTTGTTCAATCCAAGTTGACTGTCCAGTATAATCATAATAAAGGCAGACGCTTAGCATACCAATGCTTGGTTTTCTGGACGCTGTACCTGAATTGATTGATGCATTGTTTACCTGAAGCATTTTATTATCCCGAAATGTAGTAAAGCACAAATTAAATGGAAGAATGAAATACAGGATCCTGAGTTTTTCATATTTAACTGAATACAGCCTGGGAGCTCTTAAAAAAGACCTTGGCTGTTTCTCAAAGTAAATGTTCCACTTCAGGTCTCAAGTGAATCTCAAGAAGACAAATGTTTTACTACTTCAAGCAGGCAAATGACACTCAACCATTTGTAAAGAGAGCAACGTCAAGGCCAGTAGTGCAACATACTGCGTCTTCATTCAAAACCGATATCCAAAATTAACACTCACCAAGTGACAAATATTCAAAAAGCTGGCATTGACATGACGTTGAAACAAAATGAAGTTACTTGTCAGTGGCTGGCAAATTTACAAGACACTGCACGGTTTAAAATAACACAGTCTCACCCCATTTCGTCAATATTTGACGACACTTGACCATTCGTCATATGTTGACGTGAAGGGTATACCTTTCGCGTCATTTTTTGACGAACTGGGGACTTCAATACTATTACGTCCGTTGCATTCTCTTTCCTATTTTATTACCATTTGCGCGTCGGTTTAGGGTTAGATTACGCAAAATTAAACAGTGTACGCGAAATTAAATAGTGTACGCGAAATTAAACAGTTGTCACCTGGCGTTGGGGTTAGAAACAGTTGTCACCTGGCGTTGGGGTTAGAGTTAGGTTTGGGTAGGGATGTCATTATGTAAATCTAACCCTAAACCGACGCGCAAATGGTAATAAAATAGGAAAGAGAATGCAACGGACGTAATAGTATTGAAGTCCCCAGTTCGTCAAAAAATGACGCGAAAGGTATACCCTTCACGTCAACATATGACGAATGGTCAAGTGTCGTCAAATATTGACGAAATGGGGTGAGACTGGGTTGTTTAAAATGACTGGCCTTTACACAAGTGATTCATCTCTGTCATGGCTTTGCTCTTCTTCTTTTACCTCAGTGGAAAATTTACCTTCAGAAGTTTATTTAAACCGCCCAAAGGTTTTGTCTTTCATGGTCCAGGTGGTGTCACACGTGGAATATTATTCTAGCAAAGCCACCAAAACAAAACACAAGGAACAAAATCACAACCTGTCATCTTCCTTACGTTTTTTGTCAGGTTTTGTGAGAGGTAGGTTGACTTTACAGTCGAGCAATGTGAACTGCACTGTTTATAATCTATATGCAAGGGAAAATATATTCAGAAAATCTTTTTTTTAGAAATGGTAACATTATTGGTAATATTTTTGGTAATGTTGTACTGTATTTGTTAACGTTAGTTAATACGAATTAGTAAAAAAAAATTGTAGCACTTTATTTCACAGTGCATGTAATTACCTTGTACTTATATGGTTAATATGTTGTACTTACAGACAAATGTGTGGTAGGCGTGCGGGGGACAAAAACTAACGTGGGGTTAGTTTTAACACGGATTGTTTACATTGTTGCACAGGGTTGAGCAATTTGTTTTTTTCCGTATTGTTTTCATGCTGCCAAAAGATGATCTCCCGCAAATTTATGGAAATTTAAAATGTTTTTCCAGAGAGTTATTGATGAATGTTTCGGTGGCATGTAAGTAAATGTTTTCATCATATGTTTTTTTCGGTTTCTGAGTTGGGTTTGTAAGATACCAAATCCAATGCTATGTCATATTAATCAGTGTCTTGTTGACTAAAACATAGCATCGTTTTGAAATATGTCTGCAGCTCTTAGCAACTTTTTTGTAGGCTTGAGTATATATTCATATTAACATTAGTGTAATTCTTGCCGTTGTTATAAATAGGTTACACACAAATGATTGCTTGCTGCCAACAAAATAAATGTGTCTTATCAAAAATTGTGTGTCAAAATGTATTTCTGTTCATATTTTTAATATTGCTTGAATAAGGTCACGTCAAAGATTGAAATCATAATGAAATGAATCAGATTTTGATTTTCATTATCTCAAAATTTGATTTTGGTACTTTAGTATGGTTATTACAGACTGGGTCGCATATATAAATATTTTTTTGTCATAATTATGCTGCTTTTTCTCACACATTTAGACATTTGTATCCATTAATAATTGAACTATGATTAGATGAGGGATGAATAGTGTAGATACTTATCTATTGTAAACAGATAAACAATATCCACTTCAAGTATATAGACAAAATAGTATTGAAATATAATAATTTTTAGCAAGTGTTACAACTAACCCCCTGCCTGTTACAATGAACCCCACCCATGGGGTAAGTTGTAACGTTTGCACTTCTGTCACGTTTGGTGTAATTGTCCAAGAATGATAAGTACTATAAACAATCTTCAAATGTTAATTTGTAGCAGAGATGTGTGTGTTGCTTGTGTTAAAAAAAATAATTAATCAAACTCAAATATGTTTTAATGATTGAGCCAAAACCAAAAAGCGTTAAGTTGTGCCCCACTCTTCCCTACTTACTTTTGAGTATCTACAAGGTAATTAAATGGTATTATTACTTACCAGCTGTACATACTTGATAGTTATTATGTAACTTTAGATGAGTACTAGGCAGGGGCGTCGGACTGGGGGTAAAACCAGTACTGATTACCAGGGCCCCAAAGGAAGAGAGGGCTCTTGAAAAGTCTGAAATATATTATGGGGTGGGACATGGGGGCCCATCATGACTACCTATGCATAGGGCCCGAAATCTTGTGCAACGCCCCTGGTACTAGGTAATGCTAAATAAATATTTATAGTCTAGGTATACTGTAACTAAGAAGAAACATTACTGTACTTACAATGAAAATCAAGATTTGTAACGGTTGTAACCATGAATTAATGTGAAATGAACTAACATGTATAACTGCATTATCATTTACCATCATCAACAACAATCAATAAATGCCCAAACAAAACCAGATATTGCTCATTGTAAGATCTTGTTAGATCATGTCAGCTAATGCATTTACTAATGATAACAAATACAACCTTATTGTAGTATTCTAGTACAACCTTATTGTATTTTCTCAATTCTCACCTGCGGGCAAAATGTTGATTTCGAAGCCAGCTCGACTGTAAACTGTATGTGGAATCAAATATTCGTTGCATAACTCCACAAATCCTTTACAACACCGGAAATTACAGAAATTAAACGTCCTGCTTTTCAGCCATCACCTGTTCGGGGTGATCAGATCCGGTCATAAAAATTGTGCATGAACACATACATCTGGACTTTGAATGTAAGAGATACTGTTTCATCACTTCATCTTTAACAGATGACTAATGATGGTGTCAGTTTATATGGAGAGAAATCTAGTTTATGTGCCATAAGAGATTCTGTTTGCAAGGTCACAAAAAGGCTTAAACTTTATTAAGTGTCTACAAAGAATTAATTTTTAAGAATATTATATATTACAGTATATACATTTAGAAGATTTTCAATGTTTTTCTGCATGTGCATATAACACCCAGCAAGCATCTCTTAGTCACCCTCTCTCAAATCTCAGTTACACTGTGCGCCATTGCTCTGGTATTTGATGTAGTCTTTAGATAGACCATCCCTTTGATTGCAGTGCCAAATGTTTTAGATTTCATATTACGCATTACACTGGCCTGAGAATACTACCTACCTATCATGTGACAGCACATATCCCAGATTGAGAAATGTGCGGTCAGGTCATTTAACTTGTTTTCGTGCCTTTTCACATGGTGTTTACTTAAATATTTGTGGAAAGGCTTTATTCTCTCCAAATGTATCCAGATATAGTGTGACCTCTGCTCACGTTCTGCAAACATCCTGACCGCTGCTCGTAAAGCTTTAACTGGATGTAATTTAGTTGTTGTACACCGAATGCTTTTCCTCAGGATTTCTTGGCTTTTAAGAGAATTTGGAGTTTGACGAGAACTTTGTCGCCTACGAGGATTCCTGCAGCACTGTGGTCAATGGCGTGGTGCGTTGAGGACTATGTGTAACTAAAGCAATCTCCAACATAACATTCAGGCCTAACAGCTGTTTTCAATTGCAATTATATATATTTTTATTATACGGACTGTAAATTGTAAACAACCTCACCAAATACTCAAGTCTGTAAAAACCCAGCTAAAGTCGTTTTTTTTAGTATTTACTGTACATAAAATAATCCAAAATCATTATGTGAGGACCTTAGTATTTGACTGAACCTTGATTTGACTAAGATCATGTGAACGATTTAAAGGGCGCCCATTTCTACAAAATGTCTCAGGTGAGCACAAAATGTGTCTGTGAAGTTTCAACCCAAAATCCCCCACAGATTATTTATTATAGCACATCCAAAATGGCCCTATTTGGGTGGGAACACGCTGTTTTGTAT
Source organism: Paramisgurnus dabryanus (assembly GCF_030506205.2). Classification (NCBI taxonomy): domain Eukaryota; kingdom Metazoa; phylum Chordata; class Actinopteri; order Cypriniformes; family Cobitidae; genus Paramisgurnus; species Paramisgurnus dabryanus. Next base: position 25,008,068 of record NC_133348.1, on the reverse strand, counting down.
GGGTACCTGTGCACATGGGGCGTCATGCACCAATTTTTTTAAGGGGGCACACAGTGTGCACAGCTCACAGAAATTTGTGCATACACAGAAATCAAACTAAATATTATAGAGCTTTCAGTCTTTTCCATGGCACTTACATTTCTAACAATCTGAACACCCCTGCGTTCATGCAAAAGCATCCAAAATAAAAGTATTGACTAACTTTCATATCAAATACTCTTCAATCGGAATAATGACATATTGGTATCATATTTACATCTGAAACGGCATGTTTTATTTATTTAAGTTTTAATAAATGACTTGTTTAATTGTGTCATTAATGCTTTTTGCACAACTGCATCATCCTTTAAAATCAATGTAATTTTAAATCCATAAAAGTATATAAACAACGAAAATGACATAAGCTATAGTCACGTGATTGACTTTAATGTTCAATAATGATTTAAAAAAATGTGTAGATAAAATTTTTAGAGGAACACATTATTGGATCAAATTTTATCTCATACAGTCTTGTTCAAAATAATAGCAGTACAATGTGACTAACCAGAATAATCAAGGTTTTTAGTATATTTTTTATTGCTACGTGGCAAACAAGTTACCAGTAGGTTCAGTAGATTCTCAGAAAACAAACAAGACCCAGCATTTATGATATGCACGCTCTTAAGGCTGTGCAATTGGGGTATTAGTTGAAAGGGGTGTGTTCAAAAAAATAGCAGTGTCTACCTTTGACTGTACAAACTCAAAACTATTTTGTACAAACATTTTTTTTCTGGGATTTAGCAATCCTGTGAATCACTTAAAGCTAGGGTAGGTAATGTTTGAGAGCTAGCAAAATTAGAAAACGGCACCTCTTCTAAGCTACACCCCCTCTCGTTAGCACTCCGTCCAAAGCTACGCCCCCACAAACATGAACGCGCATCCTCAGTCGGAGTCAGCTGCAGGTCACAGGAAAACCGAGTATTTCAACACATTATAGGCATCAACCAAACGACTTCATGTCTCGTTCACCTGTAACTCAACTGATTTACACCGACAGAGAATCTAATGTTAGCATTGGGCTAATACTAGCTACAAAAATAGCTACGTTGCCTAACGTAACATTTATCATGGAAATAACAAATCCCCCCGAAGCAAAACAAATTATTACCTGCTCAGCAGAAAGACCGCAACCTCGGCATCGCTTTTCAGGCCCTTCAGCTCCCTCAGTTGTCTCCACCGTTCAAATGCTCCACCGATGTTTACGCGAGTTTGTCCTCTGGCTTTATCCAGTACCTGTTTAGTTGCAGCCTTTTCTGCCTCAGATTTTCGTTTTCTAGGTTTTTTATTAGGGCGAGCAGTTACCAGCAAAGCTGGCAGTGGTAGTTTTGGCTGCTTTTTATCTTCCATTGTGCCGGTGCCGCAAACTCCTGCTTACTCGGTGTAGTGTTCAGGGTGACGATGACGTGATTAGTGCACGCAGGGCAGCGCGCGAAGTGGGGGTGGGCCACGATAGATGAAGGCATCTGATTGGTTCTTTACACACGCACCGAATGGCAGTGATTGGTTGGAGTTTTTACTGTCCTGCAGCTGCTACAGAGGTCTGATTGTTTTCATTCCGTTTTCTGAACACATAATGTATTGACTACTCTCAGGATAGAAGGACCATTTCACCCAGTATAATAAAAAATGTATCTGAACAGGATTACCTACACTAGCTTTAACTAATATTTAGTTGTATGACCACAGTTTTTTAAAACTGCTTGACATCTGTGTGGCATGGAGTCAACCAACTTGTGGCACCTCTCAGCTGTTATTCCACTCCATGATTCTTTAACAACATTCCACAATTCATTCACATTTCTTGGTTTTGCTTCAGAAACAGCATTTTTGATATCACCCCACAAGTTCTCAATTGGATTAAGGTCTGGAGATTGGGCTGGCCACTCCATAACATTAATTTTGTTGGTTTGGAACCAAGACTTTGCCCGTTTACTAGTGTGTTTTGGGTCATTGTCTTGTTGAAACAACCATTTCAAGGGCATGTCCTCTTCAGCATAGGGAAACATGACCTCTTCAAGTATTTTAACATATGCAAACTGATCCATGATCCCTGGTATGCGATAAATAGGCCCAACACCATAGTAGGAGAAACATGCCCATATCATGATGCTTGCACCTCCATGCTTCACTGTGTACTGTGGCTTGAATTCAGAGTTTGGGGGTCGTCTCACAAACTGCCTGTGGCCCTTGGACCCAAAAAGAACAATTTTACTCTCATCAGTCCACAAAATGTTCCTCCATTTCTCTTTAGGCCAGTTGATGTGTTCTTTGGCAAATTGTAACCTCTTCTGCACATGCCTTTTTTTTAACAGAGGGACTTTGCGGGGGATTCTTGAAAATAGATTAGCTTCACACAGACGTCTTCTAACTGTCACAGTACTTACAGGTAACTCCAGACTGTCTTTGATCATCCTGGAGGTGATCATTGGCTGAGTCTTTGCCATTCTGGTTATTCTTCTATCCATTTTGATGGTTGTCTTCCGTTTTCTTCCACGTCTCTCTGGTTTTGCTCTCCATTTTAAGGCATTGGAGATCATTTTAGCTGAACAGCCTATCATTTTTTGCACCTCTTTATAGGTTTTCCCCTCTCCAATCAACTTTTTAATCAAAGTACGCTGTTCTTCTGAACAATGTCTTGAACGACCCATTTTCCTCAGCTTTCAAATGCATGTTCAACAAGTGTTGGCTTCATCCTTAAATAGGGGCCACCTGATTCACACCTGTTTCTTCACAAAATTGATGACCTCAGTGATTGAATGCCACACTGCTATTTTTTTGAACACACCCCTTTCAACTAATTCAACTACTTGCCCAATTGCACAGCCTTAAGAGCGTGCATATCATGAATGCTGGGTCTCATTTGTTTTCTGAGAATCTACTGAACCTACTGGTAACTTGTTTGCCACGTAGCAATAAAAAAATATACTAAAAACCTTGATTATTCTGGTTAGTCACATTGTACTGCTATTATTTTGAACAAGACTGTATGTGAACTCTGGCGAACTTGACGTTGTACCAAGATGAATCTAGAAATCTAATATACCGTCGAGACGGTCACATTTTAAACCATAGATTTTCTACACAGAGGAGGTTAACTGCACATTACCGTACTGGGGTGTGGAAATGTTGTGAGTGTTTCATACACGTTTTAATTCCTCAGATAGCCAAATGCAGCAGCAACAGCAAAGAGCCGGTGAGCGCGCTCAGACGCTGAAGACGTCTGCGACTGCGCTGTCTGCAGCGACTGCCGCCAAAATAATGTAATGTGACACGGTCAAAACGGCGGAAATCTCCGAAAAGTGACAAGGATGCAGCACAGAATTGATAATTGTCACGATCGGTTTAACCCCGGAAAGTGAAAACAAAAGGAGAACCCAAACGCAGAGGAATACAAAAATATATCTATGGATTTATTTACAAAATAACAGAAACACCCACGAGGGGGTAAAACAAGGAATAACAAAAACACTGTGATGAAACACAAATCAGACTGGAACAGGTAACTAGACGCATAACACTATACAACAACGCACGCACCCCACACAGAGAACACGAGGGCATTATATAGACAGCACATCAATGGGGAACAGGTGAACATAATTAATCACGTAAGACACGAGTACATAAGGGAGTAGGGTAAAAGTGACAAGACACTGGGAACACGTGTCGCACAGACATAATGTGAAACACACGTGTTCCCACGTAAACACAATGCTGCCATAGCCTTGCCCTCTAACATCCAACCTGGATAATAACCAAGTCAGGCAAGACCATGACAGCCACCAAACACTGGGAACATGTGGAAGCCACACAACTATATGCCTCCACATGCTCCCACACAGAACATAGTACTGTCATGGTCTTGCCAGATACACTCAGACCTGAGTCTAATACAAAAGATCTGGCAAGCCCATGACAATAATATTGTGCATATTAAACAGATTAAACCTCAAATAACAAATTAATGGACGCTTCTTTGATTTTGAGGTTGCATGCAAAATTAATTTGGCTAAGAAAAACCAAGGGGGCACGTGCTCCCTCAGTTTGAATGTGACTGACGCCACTGCCTGTGCCGTTTTTTTTTTCCGTGTCAAAAGAGGCAGTGAACGCTTTCAGTTAGCGTCATAGATCTGATTCCTGTGAACACAGTCTGAGATAATAGCACTTCACTATTGAGAAATGGCAGACAGCGACCAACTCTGTGGACAGAAACTATGAAGGACTGTCAGTCATTGGTCGTGGCGGGGCTTTATCAGTGTGACATCACATTAACAAGAGAATCAAAACAGCATGTCTAATGAGAATGCTTAAGTTTAGTGGAGATTAAAAGGAAGCAGTGGGTACATTTTTCATTCTAAGGTGGTCACACACTGACTAATCCACATTTATGTCCAAAAACGTTATACCCAAAAGTGGATTTTGCATAATACGTGCCCTTTAAATCAACACAATGTCACAAATATGTTAACACACCAGTTTAAGAAATGCAGGGTTCATACAGGATTTTAGTTTTGCTTCAGAATTAAATGAATCTCACCCAGATGTAACCAACTAGACAACCACCACAATTTAAACATTGCAGGTTTATGAATAATTGTTTACATAGGCTAATTCTAATAAGTTGGACATCAAAAAGAATCAATTGAATATTTGTGGTCCACCTATCTGATCAATTATATTTAGGGAATTGTAAAAATATATTTGAAATTCAAAACAGCTGTTACTAATAAGGCTCAAATTTATCAGATAACATATTATTATTTCCTGATATGTTGTCTTAAGTACGAGCTGAACATTAAATGATTTTTCCTGTGTTAAGTTTCACCCAGCATGGGGTCTGCTCAGGCTTCTTGGCCGGGCCCCAAAACAGCTCCAGGGGAAATAATAAAAACCTTAAAATGTAAATAAATGAAAACAAGGGCCTGCACTTCTTCGTTCAGCAGTATGTCCCTAACTTTTTTAATCTTATTTTGTTACTAAAAAGAAGCCTCCCTTGGTTATAAAGATCTACTTTGCCATGCACGCTCAGGAAAAATGTACAAAAGCTGTCACCGGAGTGTTACCGGAGTGGTACACCAGTACATATTTGTAGCACAAAAGTACATATCTGTACCTAAATGGTACACATTAGGACCTTTTGAAAGGGTAACATCCCAGTGACAGCTTTTGTACCTTTTTCTGAGAGTGTAGAGGGGGTATGCAGGGGGTAAGCTATAAATTAGTCGTTCCTTAACAATCTCCACTGTATCACACTGAGGTCAAGCTAAAGTTTTGAATCGTATATGTTCGTTGCACGTCAGATTCATTGTTCGAGTACGCAACAAGAAACATGTGCGCGGCTAAAAATGCCACTCACCCTAGATATAAGTGATTGGTGAGATATGGGCCCAATTACAAACAGACTGCTCCAAGACTACAGGGCAAGTAGACTTACCCAGTTTGGGGGCTTAGTTATGGGGTCTTAAGATTTAAGATTGAGGTTTGCATCTGTTTCAGGTTAGCATTGTTGTATTTATGGCTGGTGTGCCATATCTGAAGTTGAACGAATCGGGTTATTCATCAGGAGACGAAGGCTCATGGCTTAAACCTGTGTCCCTTGCTGTGGGCTAACAGCATTGGTGTAAATTAAACACAAAGTCAAAGAATGGCAAGCTAGGATGATGTCATCCAATTTTGCAATGTCATTTTTCTTCCTGACTGTATCAGTTAGTATAAACAAAACCGTCCATAGTGAAATATAACTTAAATCAATCAAGACATCCTGAATCATTTTATTCCAAACGCAGCTCAGTTTGACTGACTTACTGTAGTATCATGCAAGCCAAGATGCTCAAGGAAAGTAAGGCAAAAAGCTTTTTTACCCTTAGGCCAGCATATTTTTGCAATAGTTTGCAGTTAAGTTTGCATAATATTGCCATTATTTGTTTTCTTTAGTTTGAGAAGCTGGACTATTAGTACCCCATGTCTTTTGTGGTCACTTACAGTTAAAAACAAAATCCTTGCTGCGGCCCTGAAAAATCTCCATTCAACCATTTATATTAAGAAACTATACTTACAAATATTGATGTGTTTAAATCAACCCAGTATCACGAAATTGCGTGACTATTTCACGCATGGACCAGCGTGACAATGTCACGCTTTGCCGCGTTTGAGCGTGAGCATGTCACGCTTTCTGTTTGTGTCACTGTCACGTATTGGTTACTCAACTTTTTTGTCCTAATTTCTTACCATTGTCGCTTCGGTTTAGGGTTAGATTTACATAAAATGACACCCTTACCTAAACAAACTCTAACCCCAACGTCAGGTGACAATTGGTTAAAGTTTAGAAAATATAAAAGAATAAGTATTGTATCTTTTTTTTTATAAACCAATACTTAAAGTGACAAATACTTAAAGTGACATATAACACAAGCACCAAATCTAACCCTAAACCGAAGCGACAATGGTTTGAAAATAGGACAAAAAAGTTGAGTAACCAATACGTGACAGTGACACAAACAGAAAGCGTGACATGCTCACGCTCAAACGCGGCAAAGCGTGACATTGTCACGCTGGTCCATGCGTGAAATAGTCACGCATTTTCGTGATATAGGGTTGGTTTAAATATATATCAACACATTAAATAAATTCTATATGGAAAGTCTTTAATCAGATTCTGCATGTTCACTATTTGGCCACAAGTTCCCCTGTTAAAGAAGGTTCCCACTTTATATTAAGTTTCCCTAATATCTTTGAATTTAATGACCCACTAAATGATATATGTAAGTACAAATGTGTAACAGAAATTGGTAAGATACAAAAAATTATTTAAAATAAATCATATTATTACAGTGTATTTGTTTTAATTCTTTATTTATTTATTTTATTATTTGTTTCATTGTAACAGAAATGTAACTCAATTTAAACATTTTATTAATTCAATTTTATCTCATGTTTGTCCACTTGGTTGTCTCACCGATTTCCTAATCTTTCCGAAACCTTACCGCTAACCTTTCACCATCCGGTTGAGTTCCTCGTAAACTCTTACATGTGTATTATGGCTCTGTTCCTTCAACCTCTGTGGCATGAGTGTATCCCAGAGTTCCACTGGAAGCATGCAGCCAATAGCTGCTGTGCAGAGAGACCAGGTGCGGTTTTGTTTATCATCCCCTACTAATTATGTCAAATATTATTCCAGTCTGTCTTCTACATCCCTTCTGGAACCTTTTCCAGTTTTTTCAGAGAGGCGTATTTGTGCGCCACAGGTAATTGGGTAACTTTACACCAGCAGGATGTATCAGTGTTGTTATTTTTCTGAATGAGCAGTGAGAGGTTAAGATGATGGCATGTGTACCCATGTTTCATTAAGTGGTTATAAACAAACAGCTCTGAATTAACTTTTGTTTACTTTGCAGTGTTCCTATGGCTAGTTGATAGGGCATTGAATTAGTAGTGCAAAAGATAATGGGTTTGATCCCAGGGAGCGCATATAATGATTAGGGCTGTCAAAAGATTAATTGTGATTAATTGCATACTATATATATATCTCACATGTATGTCATTGTAGGTGCATGTCCACTGCGAGAGACATAATCTAAAAAAAAACAGAAATCACAATGCATGATTTTTTTCCTATTTATTTGTATGATACAGCTGCAAATAAGTATTTGAACACCTGAGAAAATCAATGTTAATATTTGCCTTTGTTTGCAATTACAGAGGTCAAATGTTTCCTGTAGTTTTTCACCAGGTTTGCACACACTGCAGGAGGGATTTTGGCCCACTCCTCCACACAGATCTTCTCTAGATCAGTCAGGTTTCTGGCCTGTCACTGAGAAACAAGAGTTTGAGCTCCCTCCAAAGATTCTCTATTGGGTTTAGGTCTGAAGACTGGCTAGGCCACACCAGAACCTTGATATGCTTCTTACAGGGCCACTCCTTGGTTATCCTGGCTGTGTGCCTCGGGTCATTGTCATGTTGGAAGACTCAGCCTTTACCTGCCTTAACTGAGGGAAGAGGGTTGTTCCCCAAAATCTCACAATACATGGCCCCGGTCATCCTCTCCTAAATACAGTGCAGTCGCCCTGTCCCATGTGCAGAAAAACACCCTCAAAGCATGATGCTACCACCCCAACACTTCACAGTAGGGATGGTGTTCTTGGGATGGTACTCATCATTGTTCTTCCCCCCAAGCTGGTTTAGTGGAATTATAACCAAAAAGTTTTATTTTGGTCTCATCTGACTACATGACTTTCTCCCATGACTCCTTTGGATCATCCAAATGGTTATTGGCAAACTTAAGACGGGCCTGGACATGTGCTGGTTTAAGCAGGGGAACCTTCCGTGCCATACATGATTTCAAACCATGACGTCTTAGTGTATTACCAAAAGAAACCTTGGAAACGGTGGTCCCAGCTCTTTTCAGGTCATTGACCAGCTCCTCCCATGTAGTTTTGGGCTGATTTCTCACCTTTCTTAGGATCATTGAGACCCCACAAGGTGAGATCTTGCATGGAGCCCCAGTTTGAGGGAGATTGACAGTCATGTTCTTCTATTTTCTAATGATTGCTCCAACAGTGGACCTTTTTTTCACCAAGCTGCCTGGCAATTTCCCTGTAGCCCTTTCCAGCCTTGTGGAGGTGTACAATTTTGTCTCTAGTGTCTTTGGACAGCTCTTTGGTCTTGGCCATGTTAGTAATTGGATTCTTACTGTTTGTATGGAGTGGACAGGTGTCTTTATGCAGCTAACGACCTCAAACAGGTGCATTTCATTTAGAATAATAAATGGAGTGGAGGTGGACATTTTAAAGGCAGATTAACAGGTCTTTGAGGGTCAGAATTCTAGATGATAGACAATTGTTCAATTACTAATTTCCAGCGGTATCATACAAATAAACAGTTAAAAAACCATACATTGTGATTTCTTTTTAGATTATGTCTCTCACAGTGGACATGCACCTACGATGACAATTTCAAAACCCTCCATGATTTCCAAGTGTGAGAACTTGCAAAATATCAGGGAGTTCAGATACTTATTTTCCTCACTGTATATATATATTTACTTACAAGACATTATTTAGTCAGGACTAAAGGCAATGTGACACGTTCTTTAAAAATGAAGTCACATTTATATACTGGTGTTGCAGAAAATTATGCATTGTGCATGTTTCTGGATTCTTTAAAACATATTGGGTGTTGAAATATTCTGGGCTTGTCAAACAGTATGAGTAATGGTGTTAGAGCGCATGTATTTTGGGCCTGTCATGCCAATATGCTGGGTTTTAGATTTGATTGTGTGTGGGGGGGTGTAAAGTCATATCCAATAGTATTCTGAATAGACATAAATTCTTGATGGTTGTACAGAAAAGATATGGCATCTGAGGGCATGTATCCCACTAAATATCTTTTCTCGGGTGCAGTACAATCAATTGTTGTCATGGGACGCTATTGTTTAAACAAAATTAGCATATCACTTTATCATATCTCCATATTTGTAACCCACTATCTTGCATTCCCTTGTTTGTTATTGGCTGTAAAGTATGATTGGGTAATCCCAACCCAACCTTACAACATTGTCTGTGGCAACATTGTTGAAAGGTTAAAATCAACAAAAAGTGTTTACATTTTGGGGGGTATCAGCATAGCTGTGAGTCACTAAGACAAAAGGGGTGGGATACAAGAAAAGTATATCATAACATCCAGACACCTGCCACTTTAGCACTGTAAATTCTATATAAGTATTTACCTAGAAATATAGTTAGGGTTTGTTTTCTTTGTTTTGCTATTCAAAGCGAAAAACATTTACATTTACGCATTTGGCAGACACTTCTATCTAAACCTTTTTTCATTACAAGGTTTACATTTATCAGTATTTGTGTTTCTTGAGGATCGAACCTATGCAGCTAACACATGCATTTATTGTGTTAGCAGTTAATTAAATCCATCTCTTTGTTTCCGCCTCACAATTTATAATCCACAATGATACAAAATCAGACAGGCTTTTCTTTATAGATCCCCAGAGGACTATAACTCTAAAACTGGGATCCTGTATTGAATGTCTTTGGCGGATGGAGAGCATTGTATTGTGTAATAGCTTGTGTAACCAAAAGTTTGATGTTGGGAATAAAGTGCCTCGTGAAGGCTATGCAATAGCAAAGTGTTTATTCAAAATAGGTGAAAAGCTTTTGTGACTTTATTTTAAGAATGAATGGCCAGCTCACTCTGAAAATACTGTTAAATGATAACTTACATTTTTTATTATTTGTTAGTTTAATACCAAATTAGATTCCAACAGCACCTGAACAAGAGCTAATGAAACAATCCATCCATTATCAATACAGGCCTCTCAAGTTTTGCCAAAAGTTTCGAGTCAGATTACAGATTGTTAAGGGAGTTAAACATTAGAGTTAAACATTTGATTTTTACCGTTTTGGAATCCATTCAGCTGATATCTGGGTCTGGTGGTACCACTTTTAGCATAGCTTTGCAAAATCCATTGAATCTGATTAGACCATTAGCATCACAAAGTTTTTTTTGTGACCAAACATCCGCTTCACAGAGAATGTTCTGAGCACATGGGCAATTTGACAAATAGATGGTATGTTAACTTCAAGTGTGTTCGACTTTTATGCAGCATGTGTGTGGAAACGTCCGTAAACAGTGTGTGGGGGGGTAAACGCATCATCTGTATCAAAATTTTATGATTGGCCCGAAGCTGTCAGCGCGTTCTAATGTCATATGATTTAAATGTCGCTAATCTTTATTCTCTGTTCACACATAGCGCTTACAGGGCCGTTCACATTATAACGCTAACTATAACGTTAAATATAAATATATTAGCGTTAACTTTTGCAATTGTTTACATGTCATTGAAGGTGTAAATATGGTAAATTCTTGTTGCATTTACACAGCGGGTAATCAGAGAGTGTGTGTAAATAATGCTTTGCTTTCTCTGGTTTCCCTTGGCAAACTTTGTCTTGTAGTGCAGCCATGCACAGAAGAAAAAAGTCCCCGTGATGCTTTAACACAGACCGCGTGTATAGTTTTTGCCTGGGGCATTTTGGATTCACCCAGTTGTCGGAGTCTTGGGGTCTTCTTGAAACATGCTGTGAAGACAAAAGAGAAACCTTACATCAAAGAGGGCTTCCTAGTGTGTGCTTGGAGTAGACTTTATAACAAACTTCCTCAGCAAACAGCATCCCAACAGCCTTCTGTCTGAAAACTAAAATTGACACAGACTGCTGAAAAGACATAACGACATACTGAGCAGTTCTGTGTGAATGGTATCAGGTCTTTACAAATATTGTTCATCTCCTGTATCAGTGTGGATAATGCTGAAATTGTGATGCGGAAACAAAGAGATGGATTTAATTAACAACTGCTGACAAATGGGACAGTAATAAATGAACAAAATACTTCTGTATGTTTTAGTCGGCTGTGTTTAATTTAAATTAAACCGCAAGGACACAGCAAGTCGCTTATAGGCATGCCTTGCATTTGCGTGCATATGACTATAAATAAGTTATGAAAGGCACAAATCTACTTAAAGGACAAGTTTGGTATTTTAGACTTAAAGCTGTTTTCAGATTGTTTATGGTGAAATAGAACGGTTTTGACTGAAATTTCGACATTTGCGGCTGCCCTGAGAATTTTCGCGTGTTTGTGTTTCATCTCACACCTCTACAATGGGTTTAATGGTGCACTGGAACAATCCTTCCTAAAATGCATTAAACTTTCGTTTACAAAGACGTGAAACTCACCGAGTGGTCAGGGGTGTTCACTGATATGCTCACACAAAGATCGCTGCAAAAGATGCTTTCCAACAGGTGTTTTACCATTCGTTGTAAACTTGTGGACCTATTTTTCCAAACGCCTCACACCCGTACATTCTTCCATTGAGAGCTTGAATAATAGACACTCCAGCCCAGGTGGTGGCGCTAATCCGCCATTGCCAATTGCAAGAATAGAAACAAAGTTCCCGGCGCGGAGTAATACCGTACCTCACAGCACATCTAATACAAGTCAATGGAGTTGGCAAAAGCTACGATAAAACCTGTTGGCATGCGTATTTTGCAGCGATTTTTGTGTGAGCATATCAGTGAACACCCCTGACCACTCCGTGAGTTTCACGTCTTTGTAAACGAAAGTTTAATGCATTTTTGGAAGGATTGTTCCAGTGCACCATTAAACCCATTGTAAAGGTGGAAGGTGAAACACAAACACGCAAAAATTCTCGGGGCAGCCGCATATGTCGAAATTTCAGTCAAAACCGTTCTATTTCATCATAAACAATCTGAAAACAGGGCTTAAGTGTAAAATACCGAACTTGTCCTTTAACAAAAACAGACAGAAACCAAACGCCTCTGGTGGACATTTCATCAAATGATGCAGTGATGTGTACCTGGAGCAACATATGTTAGGTTATGCAGAAGTGTAGGCATAGGCAAATATGGCGAGTAAGCCTGAGTTCGTAACCAAGTGTGTATCTTGGCTTAAATTGATATGTAATTGCTCCAGTTGCTCGACTTTAAAGCAATAGAATCTCGAATAAATTAACAAAAGTTGTCACTTGGACGCTACCTTTAAAATATGTACCTCCTAATACAGGGGTGGGCTTTCCTGGTCCTGGAGGGCCACTGTCCTGCAAAGTTTAGCTCCAACATTAGAAAATTAATTTCAAGTGTGTTTGATCAGGGTTGAAGCTAAACTTTGCAGGACAGTGGCCCTTCTGGACCAGGAATGCCCACCTTTGCCCTAATACAGTATGTACCATTTTGGTAAAGATAGGTACCCTTGACACTGCATGAAAAGAGCTGTATACGGACAAATACGGAATGGGAAATCCCTGCTAAACTTTAGGTTTGCCAGATTTTTGAGGCAGAGTGCTTGGAAAGGTAATACACCAAAGTAAACCCGTGAAACATCCAGAAACCTTACGTTTGTGGATGTTTAAAGGAACTGGTGGAAGTTTCCAGGAATCCTTACAGCTGGTTGTGAGGAGCGGTGGGTGTGAGGTGTGAAGGGCTTTTTATATGTTAATGACCCACAGGTAGAGGTGTCTTCTCTGTTTTCAGAGCTGAGTGGGGTGGGGTGGGGGGTTAACCATGTCTCTTTAAGACAGCACATACAGTATTGTGGTACATAAAAACTGTGTTTTCTAAATATGTTTATTATTAATATAATTTAATTAGTCTATTTAAGAAACTAAGCATCATTCAAAATAACTAAAATTCAATGGACACAATTACCATTTTAATGTGTGAAAATTATGTCTCTGACTCAAGAGAAATGCAACAAATATTATTTCAGAATATATATTTCCAACACTTTGAAAACATGTCTCCAACTGCCCTAGGTCAGAATATCGTGCACGTATGTCTCAATGCTGCATACATCGTTTAAAAGAAGCCGTTCAAATGACATCATGTAACTCATTTTTGCTAGCTAGGATGTTGATAAATTAGTCAGTGAAATGTAAAGCTGCTTATTTTTGCTGATGTCTCATGATTTGAAGTTCACTGTTTCTATTGTTATTATAATTCTACCCTAACATTTCATTAAATCTTTTAAAATAGAAACAAAAATATCAATAGACAGGTCCATAATCTAAAAGACAGTCTTTCACATGTGGATGCAAAACATGTTGGGTGAAACAGACTGACAAACTCGGGTAAACATATCTGCAGATACCTGTCAGCTACTGTACTTCTAGTCCAGAGGTGCCCAAAGTTGGCCCACAAAAGACCTTAAATTTTTTTATGTTTCATGCATACTTGAAGGTGTATAAAATGCATCACAAAACCTAATGAACTCGGGTACTATAGGCTAAAAATGAAGAGGTTGCGGCAGTGGCATACAGAGAAAAGGATATTTAAAATTGATTGGCAAAACGATTTCTTTTTCCTACAAACAGCCTTGGAAAATAAAACTGCATTAGTTATGCATAAACAGAGTAATGTTTGCTTATTTATTTTTTAAAATATTAGAAAATTATAAATTAGGGATTATCAGGGCAACTTTAATTTTAATATAACACAACAACATTTACTTTTGGCCCACGGCCCTCAGTCAGGTTTGGCCCTTGTAAGGAAAATGTTTGGGCACCAATGAATGTTCTAGTCTATCTGAGGAGGTAACTTTTAGCATATGATAATGCATGCTTGCACAAAGTCAGACCACATATTATAATGTTTGTCTTCAATCAATCAATTTAAACAAAAGAGATGGGGACTTTATAATATAATAAGGGTCCATATATCACAGTGAAAAAAGACATACATGTATTTTTACTTTAACATGAACTAATGCTGAGTTACAGCATATCCTAATAATAAACTATTGAAGAGTCATCATTAACTACGACATGTTTTTCATTGTTAGTTAATGCAGTCATTTACAATAAATTAATTTGAGTTCATGTTGTAGTTAAGTAAGTTCAGTAAGTTACATGTCTTAACTCAGCATTAGTTTATATTTACTAATATTTAAGTAAGAATTCATTTAGGTATACGTTCAATGTTTCCAATGATGAGCAGTTAATCCACTAAACCCAGAGATAATTCCTGAGGCATGTTTAAAGAGTTTTGTATTTCATCAAGAAGGTGCTGCTGATTCACAAAGATTTTATATTTAAGAAAATCTGAGCATCATTCCAAATAACTGTTAACATGTTTGTCAACTAAACATGTTTTGTAAACGTAATAAACTTTATAAAAATATATTTTTTTTTATTTATTAATAATCAAGTATAAAGAACAATGCATAGTGTGAAAACGCGGATTATAAAACAGGGTTCCTACAGGTTTCTTCACGTTAAATTCAAGTCTTTTTAAGACCTTTTTAAGACCATTTGTATAAAAAATTAATACCCATTTCACGTCCCTACCAGCAAAGAAAAACTAAAATACTTAAACTTGTGTTCATTTCTTTTTCCGATGTGAAATGGGTAAAAAGATGATAAGCCAAGCAAGTGTGAAAAAAAATTTTCAGTAGGCCACAAGAAAGTTTGCCAAACAATGTTAAGTTGTTAAGGAATTTCTGAGATTTTCTTTGATTTTCCCCGCTTCTCCTTTGCCTGTTGCTGTGTTGTGTTGCAGTCTATGGTTGTGGTGATCTTCATTTACTGAAGGTATCACGTGTTCGCAGTATTTTGTACTGTGACCCGGGACTGTGTTGCGTTCTCAATTATTGGATCCGCCACTCTTTATTTATACTACTTTATTAAACAAACAGAGATGCAAACACATGTATGTTCAAAAAAGAGAAAGGTAATCTAAGCCCTCACACCCAGGCAAATATCCAGATACTTAGGCTACATTGCCACAGACCCCTGCCATCCCTACCAACCTAGGTATATAGAGAAAAATGAAATTCGAAAATCAAAAGACGCCGACATTAATTTGGAATATTCAATTTCATTTTTTATGTTAAACCAAAACTCTTATTGAACTATCTAGCACTTCTTCTTGCTTTACTCCTTCTTCCTTTTCTTCCTGGCCACCTCCTGCAACGTATCCAGGGCCTTCCATCTGGCTGCATTCATTTATATTAATTTCACATTATATTTCATAAATCCAACCATAAATGAACAAAGCTGACAATGTTTGTCAAAGCATTACAAAACACTTTACTGTTTTTGCACTGACATATGAAGCAATACTTGTGTAGATGACCCCTTTTATCAAACTCTTTTGAATACAATAATATGTATAGTATATTAATGATAGAAAGTGCAGGTCTAGAGATTATAAATGTAATCGGTGTGTTATGGTTTATGTAGTTTTCTTTCCTTTTTTAGATAGAGCAGAAGCAGTAAAAGTGCCTCTTTTAATTCCTCTCTTGCAGATTAAAAGAGCTTAATCCACTTATTATTTTAGATTCAAAAGTCTACTTGCTGTCCCAGTGACTGGTGACTTTATATTAGAGCTTTGCGTTTTTTATATCTAGAGTCAGCTTGAGCTTTGCTCGTGCAATGGGCTTAATTAACATTCACATTGCTTTTTTGCTAACATCTTTGTGATCTTTGAGCAAACTTTTTAGATATAAAAAGATGGTTCATTAATAATAACATTATTAAACAAAGGGACGGAGAAAGAAAGTGCAGCGCGTGGTCGTGACTTTCAAACCAAGCCAGTTGTTATCGCAATAGAAACGGAGGCACGCAGCTTGAAACTGCACGTGAACATTAGCGCTGACTGACTCTGATCACGGCCGTTTTCCTATCGACTCGGGTTTTACACATAATGTTAATCGGACCCGGTCCTCCGTGAAAACCTCTATGCATACAACTCTGCTCAAGTTCAGAAACATGTGACGCTGAACTCGCTTCATGTCGCACCCAATTCATCGAGAAACAGAGAGCATGTGAACGTACAGCAGACTCATCGGGAGAGACACGATGTGCTCGCAACCAAAATGCCATTAATAATAAAAAGGCGCAGGCGCCGAAAAGCGATGTGTTTGCATCCCTGATTTAATCAAAATGTGGTTGACAAAGAAACTTTTAAGGAAAAATACAATATGGAGAAGTTACATACAGCACAATTTTTAAGACCCAGACATCAAAATATAAGACTTTTTAAAGTCTTTTTAAGGTATTATTTCCAAATTCATAAATTCAATGCTTTTAAGGCTTTTTAAGACCCCGCGGGAACCCTGATAAAAAGTATATTAAAGAAAAGGACTACATTTCCCAGAATGCACCTGCACCCACTCATCTGACTGCCCCCACCCTTCAGGTGCGACTGCTCAACCTATGGGCTTGACGGAAAATTCAAATCGCGAACCGTTACTGCCTGGACTACTCCGTCTCTTGTTTGTTTGTTTGCTCATTAACAGTAAGGTAAGTTTGATTTAATTCATTTGTCTGCATCGCGCTGATCGGTTGCCTATTTGTTCATAGTATGTTATTAACTATGATTCGTTTTTGTCTTTATACTAGAACTGTTTGAATTTAAAGCACAAACAGTAAAACATTAAGGTTATACGTGGTACACAGCGGTAAACATGAGGTTAAAAATACGCGAAGTAACATTCAAACCGGGCTGTTAAAAGAATCAATTCGATGTTTAAATTTTTAAAAACAAAACTTTAAAGAAGCCAAGATGAGACGTTATTTGCTTAAAACAAACAAAACAACAGTAACTCGTTTGTTTGAAATGTTAGCAGCTAGCAAGTGTCTCTCTGCTATTTTAAATGGTACAGACGATCTTTTGTTGTTTTAAAAGCTCATTCAGTTCTGGTAGATGCTGCTTATTTTTCAAGCTGTTTTAATAGCTTTATATTGATTTGTAACAAAGCCAGCTTCACTTTAAGAGAACCTAGATGCTAATTGTAAAGAAGCTTGGAGTCATAATATATTTAAACGTTATATGTTTGCTGTTCTTCATCTTTTTAAATATGAAGTCTATACATGTTTGTGTTTACAGAGGTCATGTACACTGTGGTCAACTTTGTGGACGATGAAGAGGTTTCTGGGTAAAGCTGATGTATGTTTAATCATTCAATGATTACATTAAATTAAAATCAAACATGTTAAATAGTAAACGGATGTATTGTGATATGTGATTTTGATTTTTAATTCTGTGTTTGCCAGAGAAATATAATGAAGTAACAGTGAAAGCTAAAACATCAGACTGATCCAGACACTGAAGAAATTGATGTCACTGCAATCTGGCCAAAATGATGTAAGTTTAATAATTAAGTTATTAAATTAAAGAGGTTAAATCGTAAATAGATGTGTTGTAATGTATGTGATTCTATTTTTTTATTCTGTGTTTGATAGACAACTATATTGAAGTAGCCTACTGTAATGAAGCTGCAGAACAACACAGAGACTCTGAGGACATCAACACAGAAAATGAAGTAAGAAGATGTATATTAAGAAGTTCTTTGATCATATATTGTTGTATCTTTGTACAGTTTAATGCAGTGGTTCTTAACGTTATTCCTGGAGACCCACTGCTCTGCACATTTTGTATGTCTCCCTTATTTAACACACCTGATTCAAATCATCAGCTCATTAGAAGGGATCTCCATGAACTGAACTACGTCTGTCAGATAAAAGAGATATACAAAACATGCAGGGCAGTGGGCCTCCAGGAATTACGTTAAGAACCACTGGTTTAAAGTAAACTTTCTAAAATGTACAACTTTAATTCTATGTCATTTGATTTGTCGTGTGTATGTGTATTAGTATTATGCCAAATACTTATATGTACTTTTATATTTCCAAAGGGCTCCAAAGAGATGTCTGTCCAGATGAGGGTGCATCAACGTTACCTTTGCTGACAAGTATATGCTTTACAATGTAAAACCTAACAGTTAACTTAACTCAAACCATTTAAGGAAATCGGTTGCCTTAACCCATTAAGTTTAAAAAAAAACATACATTTGAGTACTGTGAACTTAAGTCTTGTGCAATAATGCACTTATATTTAGTTAGTGTGAACTTAAATATAAGTGCATAACTGCATGTGACTCAATTTGTTTAAGTTCACAGTACTCAAATCTATGTGTTTTAAAACTTAAATGGTTTAATGCAACCGGTTTTCTTAAATGGTTTGAGTTTAGTTAACTTTTAGGTTTTACTGTGAGAAATTCTTGAATAAGTCCAAGACAGAGCTCTGCAATTGAATCTACACTGCAAAAAATCAGTTTCTAACTTAGGATTTTTATCTTGTTTTTAGTAGAAAAACTAAAAATTCTTAAATCAAGATGTATTTTCTTGATGAGCAAAATTACCTAAGAAAATGTCTAGTTTTTAGACAAAAATATACAATTTAAGTAAATTTGTGCCTAAACAAGCAAAAATATCTAACAATGGGGTGAGAAAATTGTGCTTGAATTAAGTTTTTAAGAAAAAAGAAAACTTAAGATTTTTTCTCACACCATTGGCAGATATTTTTGCTTGTTTTAAGCACAAATTCACTTAAATTGTGTGCATTTATTTATTTTGTCTAAAACTAGACTTATTTTCTTAGGTCATTTTGTTCATCAAGAAAAAGCATTTTATTTAAATAATATTTCTACTGAAAACGAGACAAAAATACTATGTAAGAAAGTCATTATTTTGCAGTGTAGGACTGATTTCTTGAACAACAACTATATTGATCTTGCTTTATTTTATTTAAATATTTACTACATTACAGTGGCAGGTGGTGACTTCTTTTTTTGTGAGCACTCGATGCAAAGTTTGTCACAACATGTATATAGCCAGTCATTTGTGTGGTTCAAAATATGTGTTCTGCGTGTATGTGCATCACGTGTTTTGACTAAACCCGTGATGCACATGGTTTACATGAAGCAACAAACACATTTTAAAAACACAAGCAACACACATGACACTCCGAACACTTATTTTGAATTTGCACCCCTCGGATGAGCA
Source organism: Paramisgurnus dabryanus (assembly GCF_030506205.2). Lineage (NCBI taxonomy): Eukaryota > Metazoa > Chordata > Actinopteri > Cypriniformes > Cobitidae > Paramisgurnus > Paramisgurnus dabryanus. The sequence goes on along the minus strand of NC_133348.1, from coordinate 24,988,666 downwards.
GTCACAAGCCGCCACTGCTACATTACATTGTACTGCTTTGAATGTAATTTTTATTGTTGCTTTTATTTTGTTTTATTTTACTCTAATATTGCTTTCTCTGTCTGTATATTTATGAGTTTAAATAGTATTGTTTATGTATGCAACTTTTAATATTTGTGTATAATATTATTTTGTTATTGTGACAATTGTGAATTGTTCAGTTTTTTATTAAATAAACATTTCAAACTCAATTCAAGTTTTTTATTTTACATAAGGGTTTTGGGGTGTATATAAATATGAATATATATATATATATATATATATATAGTGGGGGGGGTTTTAGTCTATCTGCATAGCAGGCAAATAACCAATCAAGTCACTAAGCTATGAGGGCTTGGGTTGGGCTTAATACAAAGTGTAACCAATCAAATGATCTCAACTGGAAAGTTTCAAAGTTGTGTCCCAATAGTTGTCAGAGTTTTGGGAGGGGGTTTTAAAAGCAACCAATCAGTGTTGAGATTAAACACCAATGGAGACACTAGAATTGTGCAAAGGTGTGAAATCCCAGTACCTCTGCAGGTGTGAAAATGTCCCCTGACAAAATCTTCAATGGGATTATTTGCCATGGCAACAAATGGCTGCATGTACCACAGGAATATCCCATCAGCAAGATACATCCGAATTGGTATCATTACGGGAGTTTCCTAACTTGGTGGAATTAGAAGTTTACCCTCAGTGGAACTAGTAGATACATCCGAAAATCAGTGGTGTTTACAGGAGTTTCCTAGTACGGATACACCTCTTTTCATGCAGTGTGAGATACCACACTGCATGAAAAGAGCTGTATACGGACAAATACGGAATGGGAAATCCCTGCTAAACTTTAGGTTTGCCAGATTTTTGAGGCAGAGTGCTTGGAAAGGTAATACACCAAAGTAAACCCGTGAAACATCCAGAAACCTTACGTTTGTGGATGTTTAAAGGAACTGGTGGAAGTTTCCAGGAATCCTTACAGCTGGTTGTGAGGAGCGGTGGGTGTGAGGTGTGAAGGGCTTTTTATATGTTAATGACCCACAGGTAGAGGTGTCTTCTCTGTTTTCAGAGCTGAGTGGGGTGGGGTGGGGGGTTAACCATGTCTCTTTAAGACAGCACATACAGTATTGTGGTACATAAAAACTGTGTTTTCTAAATATGTTTATTATTAATATAATTTAATTAGTCTATTTAAGAAACTAAGCATCATTCAAAATAACTAAAATTCAATGGACACAATTACCATTTTAATGTGTGAAAATTATGTCTCTGACTCAAGAGAAATGCAACAAATATTATTTCAGAATATATATTTCCAACACTTTGAAAACATGTCTCCAACTGCCCTAGGTCAGAATATCGTGCACGTATGTCTCAATGCTGCATACATCGTTTAAAAGAAGCCGTTCAAATGACATCATGTAACTCATTTTTGCTAGCTAGGATGTTGATAAATTAGTCAGTGAAATGTAAAGCTGCTTATTTTTGCTGATGTCTCATGATTTGAAGTTCACTGTTTCTATTGTTATTATAATTCTACCCTAACATTTCATTAAATCTTTTAAAATAGAAACAAAAATATCAATAGACAGGTCCATAATCTAAAAGACAGTCTTTCACATGTGGATGCAAAACATGTTGGGTGAAACAGACTGACAAACTCGGGTAAACATATCTGCAGATACCTGTCAGCTACTGTACTTCTAGTCCAGAGGTGCCCAAAGTTGGCCCACAAAAGACCTTAAATTTTTTTATGTTTCATGCATACTTGAAGGTGTATAAAATGCATCACAAAACCTAATGAACTCGGGTACTATAGGCTAAAAATGAAGAGGTTGCGGCAGTGGCATACAGAGAAAAGGATATTTAAAATTGATTGGCAAAACGATTTCTTTTTCCTACAAACAGCCTTGGAAAATAAAACTGCATTAGTTATGCATAAACAGAGTAATGTTTGCTTATTTATTTTTTAAAATATTAGAAAATTATAAATTAGGGATTATCAGGGCAACTTTAATTTTAATATAACACAACAACATTTACTTTTGGCCCACGGCCCTCAGTCAGGTTTGGCCCTTGTAAGGAAAATGTTTGGGCACCAATGAATGTTCTAGTCTATCTGAGGAGGTAACTTTTAGCATATGATAATGCATGCTTGCACAAAGTCAGACCACATATTATAATGTTTGTCTTCAATCAATCAATTTAAACAAAAGAGATGGGGACTTTATAATATAATAAGGGTCCATATATCACAGTGAAAAAAGACATACATGTATTTTTACTTTAACATGAACTAATGCTGAGTTACAGCATATCCTAATAATAAACTATTGAAGAGTCATCATTAACTACGACATGTTTTTCATTGTTAGTTAATGCAGTCATTTACAATAAATTAATTTGAGTTCATGTTGTAGTTAAGTAAGTTCAGTAAGTTACATGTCTTAACTCAGCATTAGTTTATATTTACTAATATTTAAGTAAGAATTCATTTAGGTATACGTTCAATGTTTCCAATGATGAGCAGTTAATCCACTAAACCCAGAGATAATTCCTGAGGCATGTTTAAAGAGTTTTGTATTTCATCAAGAAGGTGCTGCTGATTCACAAAGATTTTATATTTAAGAAAATCTGAGCATCATTCCAAATAACTGTTAACATGTTTGTCAACTAAACATGTTTTGTAAACGTAATAAACTTTATAAAAATATATTTTTTTTTATTTATTAATAATCAAGTATAAAGAACAATGCATAGTGTGAAAACGCGGATTATAAAAAGTATATTAAAGAAAAGGACTACATTTCCCAGAATGCACCTGCACCCACTCATCTGACTGCCCCCACCCTTCAGGTGCGACTGCTCAACCTATGGGCTTGACGGAAAATTCAAATCGCGAACCGTTACTGCCTGGACTACTCCGTCTCTTGTTTGTTTGTTTGCTCATTAACAGTAAGGTAAGTTTGATTTAATTCATTTGTCTGCATCGCGCTGATCGGTTGCCTATTTGTTCATAGTATGTTATTAACTATGATTCGTTTTTGTCTTTATACTAGAACTGTTTGAATTTAAAGCACAAACAGTAAAACATTAAGGTTATACGTGGTACACAGCGGTAAACATGAGGTTAAAAATACGCGAAGTAACATTCAAACCGGGCTGTTAAAAGAATCAATTCGATGTTTAAATTTTTAAAAACAAAACTTTAAAGAAGCCAAGATGAGACGTTATTTGCTTAAAACAAACAAAACAACAGTAACTCGTTTGTTTGAAATGTTAGCAGCTAGCAAGTGTCTCTCTGCTATTTTAAATGGTACAGACGATCTTTTGTTGTTTTAAAAGCTCATTCAGTTCTGGTAGATGCTGCTTATTTTTCAAGCTGTTTTAATAGCTTTATATTGATTTGTAACAAAGCCAGCTTCACTTTAAGAGAACCTAGATGCTAATTGTAAAGAAGCTTGGAGTCATAATATATTTAAACGTTATATGTTTGCTGTTCTTCATCTTTTTAAATATGAAGTCTATACATGTTTGTGTTTACAGAGGTCATGTACACTGTGGTCAACTTTGTGGACGATGAAGAGGTTTCTGGGTAAAGCTGATGTATGTTTAATCATTCAATGATTACATTAAATTAAAATCAAACATGTTAAATAGTAAACGGATGTATTGTGATATGTGATTTTGATTTTTAATTCTGTGTTTGCCAGAGAAATATAATGAAGTAACAGTGAAAGCTAAAACATCAGACTGATCCAGACACTGAAGAAATTGATGTCACTGCAATCTGGCCAAAATGATGTAAGTTTAATAATTAAGTTATTAAATTAAAGAGGTTAAATCGTAAATAGATGTGTTGTAATGTATGTGATTCTATTTTTTTATTCTGTGTTTGATAGACAACTATATTGAAGTAGCCTACTGTAATGAAGCTGCAGAACAACACAGAGACTCTGAGGACATCAACACAGAAAATGAAGTAAGAAGATGTATATTAAGAAGTTCTTTGATCATATATTGTTGTATCTTTGTACAGTTTAATGCAGTGGTTCTTAACGTTATTCCTGGAGACCCACTGCTCTGCACATTTTGTATGTCTCCCTTATTTAACACACCTGATTCAAATCATCAGCTCATTAGAAGGGATCTCCATGAACTGAACTACGTCTGTCAGATAAAAGAGATATACAAAACATGCAGGGCAGTGGGCCTCCAGGAATTACGTTAAGAACCACTGGTTTAAAGTAAACTTTCTAAAATGTACAACTTTAATTCTATGTCATTTGATTTGTCGTGTGTATGTGTATTAGTATTATGCCAAATACTTATATGTACTTTTATATTTCCAAAGGGCTCCAAAGAGATGTCTGTCCAGATGAGGGTGCATCAACGTTACCTTTGCTGACAAGTATATGCTTTACAATGTAAAACCTAACAGTTAACTTAACTCAAACCATTTAAGGAAATCGGTTGCCTTAACCCATTAAGTTTAAAAAAAAACATACATTTGAGTACTGTGAACTTAAGTCTTGTGCAATAATGCACTTATATTTAGTTAGTGTGAACTTAAATATAAGTGCATAACTGCATGTGACTCAATTTGTTTAAGTTCACAGTACTCAAATCTATGTGTTTTAAAACTTAAATGGTTTAATGCAACCGGTTTTCTTAAATGGTTTGAGTTTAGTTAACTTTTAGGTTTTACTGTGAGAAATTCTTGAATAAGTCCAAGACAGAGCTCTGCAATTGAATCTACACTGCAAAAAATCAGTTTCTAACTTAGGATTTTTATCTTGTTTTTAGTAGAAAAACTAAAAATTCTTAAATCAAGATGTATTTTCTTGATGAGCAAAATTACCTAAGAAAATGTCTAGTTTTTAGACAAAAATATACAATTTAAGTAAATTTGTGCCTAAACAAGCAAAAATATCTAACAATGGGGTGAGAAAATTGTGCTTGAATTAAGTTTTTAAGAAAAAAGAAAACTTAAGATTTTTTCTCACACCATTGGCAGATATTTTTGCTTGTTTTAAGCACAAATTCACTTAAATTGTGTGCATTTATTTATTTTGTCTAAAACTAGACTTATTTTCTTAGGTCATTTTGTTCATCAAGAAAAAGCATTTTATTTAAATAATATTTCTACTGAAAACGAGACAAAAATACTATGTAAGAAAGTCATTATTTTGCAGTGTAGGACTGATTTCTTGAACAACAACTATATTGATCTTGCTTTATTTTATTTAAATATTTACTACATTACAGTGGCAGGTGGTGACTTCTTTTTTTGTGAGCACTCGATGCAAAGTTTGTCACAACATGTATATAGCCAGTCATTTGTGTGGTTCAAAATATGTGTTCTGCGTGTATGTGCATCACGTGTTTTGACTAAACCCGTGATGCACATGGTTTACATGAAGCAACAAACACATTTTAAAAACACAAGCAACACACATGACACTCCGAACACTTATTTTGAATTTGCACCCCTCGGATGAGCAGTCACAAGCCGCCACTGCTACATTACATTGTACTGCTTTGAATGTAATTTTTATTGTTGCTTTTATTTTGTTTTATTTTACTCTAATATTGCTTTCTCTGTCTGTATATTTATGAGTTTAAATAGTATTGTTTATGTATGCAACTTTTAATATTTGTGTATAATATTATTTTGTTATTGTGACAATTGTGAATTGTTCAGTTTTTTATTAAATAAACATTTCAAACTCAATTCAAGTTTTTTATTTTACATAAGGGTTTTGGGGTGTATATAAATATGAATATATATATATATATATATATATATAGTGGGGGGGGTTTTAGTCTATCTGCATAGCAGGCAAATAACCAATCAAGTCACTAAGCTATGAGGGCTTGGGTTGGGCTTAATACAAAGTGTAACCAATCAAATGATCTCAACTGGAAAGTTTCAAAGTTGTGTCCCAATAGAGCCCTTTTCATACATAAATTCCGTAAAATACACGTAAAAGGCATCCTGGATTTTTCCGGAATAGTTAGAGTTTTTGTTCGTTCACACTGCCAAGATTACACGGCATCTGATGGTCCCGGAAAGACACGTGACATGTTGAAAGTCCCGCCCTCTCTTCTACGCAGCGTCTGAAGTTTGCATATTATTTATTATTTCTCTCTCCAGAAACAACTCGCGTGCATTTTTGTTTATGATAAGACTACAAAGGAGCGCGTGAATGCACAGTTCTATGCTGGTGAATGATCTCAGCTTCAGAGTGGATATTTGACAAGCTCCCTGATTTCTGCTTTGATACAGTTTTCAGACATTTCTCATCGTGATTGTTTATATGCATTTAAAACCCGCATTTTGAGGAGCTGAACAATATATCTCGTTGGGATGACATGCGGGTATTTTCGTTTATTATGGCTCAAATGAGCACGTGACGCGATATTCTTTTATGCTGCTGAATGATCTCCGTTTCAACGCAGTAAGTAACGAGCTAACTTACCTGATATCCGCTTCAGTCTAGTATGCTGACATTTCTCGTAGTGAATGTTGTAAACCCCTCATTTTAAAGAGTTGAACCAACTTCATGTTGCCATGACACGCGCGTCCTCACTACGGCACGTGCGTCATTGTTTATGCGTCTCATATATCATTTCCTGATAACTGCTTCAATCTAGTTTGCAACATTTCTCGTGGTGAATGTTTATATACATGTTAGTTTGCAACTTTTCTCGTTGTGAATGTTTATATACATGTTATCTCTCGTTGTAAGGAGCTGAACCATAACTTGTGTTGTGATGATGACGCGCGCGTCCTCACTTCGACACGCCCTTTATGGCATTCTTGTTCACACAGAGGGTTACCCGCGTATCTTACTAGGTCCTCTTTCCGGCAACGATCCCAGAAGATTAACGGAACGAGTTTTTGTTCACACAGACGCTTGTCTGGCAATTTTACGGGTATTTTCTGGGACCAGAGGTCTGTGTGAATGAGGTTTAGTTGTCAGAGTTTTGGGAGGGGGTTTTAAAAGCAACCAATCAGTGTTGAGATTAAACACCAATGGAGACACTAGAATTGTGCAAAGGTGTGAAATCCCAGTACCTCTGCAGGTGTGAAAATGTCCCCTGACAAAATCTTCAATGGGATTATTTGCCATGGCAACAAATGGCTGCATGTACCACAGGAATATCCCATCAGCAAGATACATCCGAATTGGTATCATTACGGGAGTTTCCTAACTTGGTGGAATTAGAAGTTTACCCTCAGTGGAACTAGTAGATACATCCGAAAATCAGTGGTGTTTACAGGAGTTTCCTAGTACGGATACACCTCTTTTCATGCAGTGCCAGTACTCTATGTTCCTCAAGGCACCAGTGTGTACCTTTGAGGTAAGAATATCCAGTGACAACTTTGGTACCTTTTTGTACCTTTTTTTTGAGACACTGCTGTTGCCTGCATTTCATTAAACCAAAAGTCACTGGGATCCATGCATTATAGTGGTTTACAGAGGACTTAAGATTTGCAACAACCCTTACCCGTGGTAAAATCACAGTAACGAATTTGAGTGGCTAAATGCTTTAGGTTAAATGAGTGGCTTATTTAGTGGAATATGAGAATGTGTAAATTCTTCAACATATGAATGCTTGTCAGGACATAATTACAAAAAGCTGGTAAATCAAATGACATCACCACCGAGTGACCCACAACTGCAACACGGCTTTAATCACAGAAGATTGTAGAACAATGTAATTAGTTCTCATAAACAGGCAAACAATGTTTATGCAAAGTATATCAAATATCATTATCAGGAATGTACCAAGGAGCTAAACCCTGGTTTAAATCAAATGCTGTTTTTGGAGGAGGGTGGATGTTTCTCATGTGAACATTTGAACGGATTTAGGAGCCTCTCCTGGTTTCTTGCATACAAGACACATTTATAGATGTATTTATTTTTTTGAGTGATGTATAAATGTAGACCAGGCAAATCTTTTACAAAATTGAATTTCTGACCATATGTTTGGATTTAAGCATGAGAGCTGATAAAAAAGTTTTTTTTGGTGGGTGATGCGGGCAGAATGCCTATAATCTGTTAATTCTACGAAAATTCACCAACTGTGCAATATCACAACGGAAAACTTGACAAATGGTTTTTATTTTCCAATTTTAAATAAGCATGTGTATTTCACTGAAGCAGAAATGTGATATGGTGCTGTGCCACTCCAAATACAATAAACCATGATCGATGAGGCAGAAAATCCTTCATTTTGATTTGCAGGGGAATGCAGAACGAGAAGCAGTTTTCTTTTAAAGAGCTCTCCGAACTTCATGCCTATGTTCGATCACGGCAAGCAACCGAGAGCTTCATAATTGTCATCGGCTCCTGGCAGTTTCAACAAGATCTGAACACTGCTTTGACAATACAGAAGTCTCCGCTGCCCTCAGCTACTTTAGCGTGTCAACATGAAATCCTCTGGTGTTTGGTCATTTTTACACAACATGCAATTGCATTGGGCTGTTGCACTGCGTCCCATGAGGCATGTGAGTGGACAACAATTGTTTGTGGTCCATTGTCAAAGATGAACTTTGCTACAGTGAAGCACACAAGAGCGAAGCAGAGGAACCACACCATTGTATCTCACATTGTTTCTGTACGTCTCTCCTTTACGCCTTTTGTCTGTTTGGTTTGGATCGACTGACAACAAGGTCTGGACTCCATAGCTGCTTTTATTGCCCTGAAACCGTCCAAGAGGTTGCTTTCACTCGTTTTCATGAATAGTGAATCAGGTAATAGGGGACTATTTCGGACACAGCCAATGTGACACTAACGGTGATTCTCACGAAATCCAGATTTAGAGGGTGTCCAGCATCAGAATTTTAAAAAGCCCTCAAAGTCATTTTTTTTTTGCACATATAAGATTAAGGTCTGAACTTACTATAACCATTATTTTTAGAGGATTTAAAAAATATTTCCTATAGAATTATTTAAATTGTTTATATTATCATTATCAAAAATTATCATTACTGCAACATAAAATTACATTAAATATATGCATTTAATGAGAAGTAAAGATTTGTCAAGGTACTATGACAAACAAAATTTCAACTTTTATCTGGAGAGAAAAAATAAGAACTGTTTATATGGTAGCCATCTTGAATGTCACAATCAATTATGTCCCTTCCAACAATTTTTTTTTTTTTAATGTTAGTTCATTGAGGGCTTAAGCAATGATTGAAAATTGTTTCAAGGATGAGAGAATTGGTCTTGGACACATTTATATTTCTTATTATTGTCTCTACATTTATTAACGATCACCAAATACCACATGTTTCTTTACTGTAAATGTTTATAGTATAACATGCACTGATGCTTTTTATTTTTTAGATTTTTTTAATCATAAATATTTCCTTGTCAAAGAACCCAAATCCAGTCATGGACACGTTGCGGAAATGAAAATTTTCCCCTTAAATGTGAAAAAAACAAAAACAAAATTGGTTTGTATGATGTCTTTTGAGATCATGTGCAAAATAGTACATGAAGAGATGTTTGTAAATGTATGCTTCATATTTTGATAGCATTTACTTTTTTTATCAAAATGTTTCATGACACCTCATAAGTCTAATTTCGCGAGAATCACCCATCTGCGTCCCCCCAAAATCCTGTTAAATTCAACAAATCAGATGCTCGACTTCAGAAGTGTTTTGATATTTTGTGTGCCATATGCATCAGAAGTTCAGTCAATGGCCCATGAAGTCTGAGGCTGAAATAAAACATGCATCTTTCACTTCCTAAAACTGTTCCAAAGGGATTTAAACAAAGAAAACGACATTATTATCAGATTGGCACACTACTGTATATAGACACAAACACAACTTGTATCCAGGACAGTGTGCTCTGTTCGTTCCTGATGGGATTCAAAGTCTTTCATCTAGAATCACTTACTGTTAGATAAACGGTAAAATAATATTGTCTTAGACCAACATTCACTACCCCGTAGCTCAACAAGAAGAGTTTAATAAAGAAACTGACCTTATGACATGATATGGTTTCCATTCATCTTAAATAGTTTCAAATATACGAGAAATTTAACTGGTAATTCTAGTTCTGATTCATATTTTCTGTATGATCTCTTAACAAGAAAAGAAATAGCGAGGTGAAGATTTTCGTCGATGTCTTTCGTTGTTGGATCCATCATAGTACATAGACAACTCATTCTTAGAGAACTCAGTGGGTGTTTATAGAAGAAGTAATGTTGGAAGTGCATTATAACAAGTGAACACAGGAAGAGGCATTGATGCAGTGGTCCCAGTACATCACCACCATCTGCTTCTATCACAGCTGGATTTGAAATGTGTTTAAAGTTAGTATATCACCATCTGGACAAAAATGAATAAAATCGAACCATTATTAAGATGTTGAATGTTGTCATGTCCAGCTGAGAGATCTTTGAGTGAACTCGTTGTTGTGTTTGTATACTAAAGCTGAGCACTTTTTGTGTGTTTTGGGTTCCACAGAAAAGAAGAAAATGCCAGAAACCCTGGAGGTTAATGTAGAAAGACTTTGTGTGGGATGTTAAACCACACATACAGTAATTCCAAGGAAACAGACATTCATTTTGGGAACACAAATATGTAAGTGGTTGTGGCTTCTGGTTAGAGGCCGATACAGATAAGTTTTTCACAATCCATTTGCAATGGGAATACTTTTTTCCTATAACCAGATTTTTTGGAAATCCCAAGCAGAAGAATCAAACAATGCAAATGGTCTTTATTAAATTGAAGCAGGAGATACAAAGACAACCCTACTTGAAACTGCCCCAACCGGCAATCAGTCTGGCACCCTAATGCTGAGTTTACACCAACCGCGTTTCGGGCGTCAAAATCGCGTCTGCCGCGTGTGGTTTGCCGCAGGAACAATTTGGATGCATTTGCGCCTGTAGAGCGGAGTAGACGCGCGGAAAAAGCAAGCATTTGACGCGCGTCAGAGGCAAACCCGCTTCTTGTGGGAGGGGCAAGTGCTATGCGGTGGTCTGTTTGCAAAATGACTGATGTTGTTTGTGCATTTATCGAGAGAGTTACCAGTTTGTATTTGGTAACCTTACTATAAGTGGAAAATAAACGGTGCGGGTCGATAAACGTCACTTGACTCAAAAGTGAAGTGTGTATTACAATTACCAGGTTGCCCAATGTCCTCACTGACACTCTTCCAAGCGAGGTCCTTTTTATTCCTGTCTCCTCTATAGAAATAAGAACTTGTGTCATATAGCTCCGGGTGACTGCTTATGAACAATATCAAGCGTTGGTTGAATGAGTGACTCCGGACGGGGCTGCCACCACAGCAGCAAGCAGGCTCCTGATTGGTTAACGCGGCGCGAAATTCCGCCAAAGTTCAAATTTTTCAACTCGGGCGTCAGCCGCAAATTCCCGTGAACCGCAAGTTGCACAAAAAGCACCATTCGCGCTTACCGAGCGTACCGTGCACAACGCTCAATTCCGGAAACGCGTCTTCCACGCCGCGCCAAATGCCTCTTCCGCCCCGCGGGATCTCCAGACGCGCGTCAACGCGTCTTCACCTTGACTTAACATTGAAATCACTCACGCTTCACGCCTCTACCGCGGTTGGTGTAAATGCAGCATAAGGGTGTACTCATATCACATTTAACCTGACCGAACTGTACCAGAGTATGATTGTCCCACTCATCTTCACTCACACTTCACTTTATGATACATACCCAAGTACACTTACATTAGTAAAAAATGCAATTGTTTTAAAGAAAACTGGAAGATATGTGCGAAGGATTTCATCGTAATTATGAATTTGGCGTATGACATTAAATAACAGCTAAATATATTTAAAAGCATATTAAGGAGCAGTCTGCCCTCCAATACCTGTTATCTGTTATCTGGGGTTGTTTGGGATGCTGTGACACCTGGCTGTATGTATTTGTGTATGCATATCAGAGTGTTTTACAGTGACAGCTGATGTTTCACATTCTAGTGCGCCTGCCCCCGAATCCAAGCAAATCAAACCCCAGACCACCTATGCAAAGCACCAGGGTACGATTAAGCATACCGCACCCTGGTATAGTACGGAGCAATCACACTAGCCAAACCGACCGTAGTTTGGGGTCAAGCGTACTCGGGTACAGTTCACATAATGTCAGTGCACACTAACAAGGAGGCTAAGGTCCACAGGCCCTAGCATCTGTCGCTAGAGCACATCTTGAGGTCACGGAGTGAGTTTTTTGCACAGCTCTCATACACTAACTGGCCTCCGTTACACTCACGCCCCTAAAGCTCACTCTCATTCAGGTGATGGTACCACTGTAACCGGTCCTACATAGGAGTCTAACAAAAAGGCTAAAGGCCATGGCCCCTGGCAGTCCTTACTGCACAGCTCTCACATACAAACTGGCCTCTATTACATATAAATGTCATGTTTTGCATGATGTGGTGATGTCCCCAATATGTTTTTTATTTTAGATAGAACTGAACTGGAGTCTGAACTAGTTTTTTCTTCTCACTGAATCTCGCATAGGCATAGCAAGACTAGAACAGACTTAATTTAACTGCATGGAAATGTTTTCCTCTTTCTTAATTAAAGTTGATTGAACGTTTTTGTTTTATTCTTTGTTTTAATTATACTCAGTGGAGATGAAACAATGCTGGACTGATGTGTTTGTGTTTGTGAAAGAGTACAGCTGTGTAGGCATTTCTGAGCCAGCTGGATCTGAGTTTTTCAGTTTTGGGTTGTTTTGTATGCATTTCTCTAGGTGTTTTTCTTGCTTTGATGCTTGATGGAGAATTGATGTGCAACATCAATACATTTTAAGACCAAGTACTGACTCAGCTTCACCCTGTTAAACAAGATTTTCAATCCACAAAAACTATTTAATAACAATTGCAGTTTTTCTGAAACTCAAGTCTGTCACTATACATGACTTTGTACACAGTCGACAAGGTTGAAGAGAAAAAACACAAAATCTCTCGAACCACAACAGTGTCAATGATTTGTGAGTAATGGGAACCACATGTATGAAATTTTAATTTGGTACATGACAGAACCTAAAGTTTCACCTTGTTTTTGGGCTCTCCGTAACTCTACCTCTCTAAAGATACTTTATGCTGTAGAGAAGGATTTTTTTGGGAGGGATATGATGAGGTCAAAATTTACATTTACATTTAGTCATTTAGCAGACACTTTTATCGAAAGCTATTTACAAATGAGCTAAACAACAGATGCAATAAGAACATCACAAGAACAGCAATACATAAGTGGGAAAAATAAGTATCTGACACATCAGCATTTTTATCAGTAAGGGTATTTCTAAGTGGGCTATTGACACAAACGTTCCACCAGATGTAGCCATCAAGCCAAATATTGAATTTATACAAAGAAATCTGAACATTTAAGTATACAAGTTGAGTCATAATAAATAAAGTGAAATGACACAGGGAATAAGTATTGAACACACTTTATTTAATACTTTGTAGAAAAGCCTTTGTTGGTGATTACAGCTTCTAGATGCCTCTTGTATGGAGAGACCAGTCGTCTGCATTGCTCAGGAGTGATTCTGGCCCATTCTTCCACACAAATGGTCTTTAAATCTTGAAGGTTCCTTGGGCCTCGACGTGCACCCTCTTCGTCTTATTAAAGACCACTCTTACCGCTGATTGTATTAAATAATAAAATAATGAAGTAAGTAATGACTAAACTAATGTACAGTTGTCAGAATTACTGACAGAATGTAAAACATTACACTATAATAGTCTGAACTATGATAATTCAAGTCAGTGTTTAATTTGACTTTTTTCAAGTTTTTATGTCTCTGTAATTTCAGCGTCTGCACTGTAAAAAATTACTCTGGAGGGTGTTAAATTTAACCCATGAAAATTAATTATAATTTAATTAAGTATATAAGCTAGCAAGTAAAATAAAAAATAATGGGTATATTCTACCTTCACTATCCAATTTTTAACAGTAATAACTGCAATACTAAAAAAATAAGTAACATATACCCCAAAATATTGGCCTTAGCACCGCAAAGTGCGCATGAATCAACATCCAGGCGGGACTCGAGTCACCATTTTTTCATATCATATCGGCGGGAGAACTGCGGTTTGTTGACAGGTAAGTTTTTATTTAACTTGTTGATATCATCATGAATGGAAATGTTAAGTTGGTTAACTGTAAAATCTACCAGAAGTTTAGTCATTTGCGTGCTTCTCTGTCTCTGTTGTTGACAGATTGATAGGTTAGAATATGTCAGTCAGGTTAGCTTTGAATGAAACATCGCCCAGATCTTGCACCTGCGAATACGAATAAATATCCATATTTATGATTAAAATATTAACTTCCATTATTATTATTTACATGTCTGAATCTCGTGAACAGCGGAGCTGCTCAATATGAGTGGTTGAACTTGAGCAAGCCACGTGACGAGAGAGAGCAGCGGACGGTTGATGTACGATACAGACGGGAGGGCGTCGAGCAGACAAACAAACAACGGTAAAGCTGTCGATGCTAGATAATTACTGTAAAAGTTTTCTTGCATTTATCTGTTAATATATTGAGTTTTGTTTTAGAAGGGATCCATTTATGAAGCCATTTTATTATTATTATTATTATTATCATTTACGGATATATACTTAACGTTGCCTTTCGCTTTTTAATGTCTGTTCAAAAAAGTATTTCGGAGTTCATATGTTATATATGAGACTTGTATATGAAGTTGAATCACTTAAAATTGAATGTAAGTACTTCTTGTTAGTGTTCAATGTTTTATGCACGTGTACTGTGAGTTATAGCATAATATGAAGTTGTATTTTTGCACTTAATAAGTTTTAAATGAAGTTGAAATGTTTGTTTGTATCGATATAGCATGCTAGTCTACTGAGGTAAATGAGATCAGTTTTTCCTCTCATATTATTGTCTTCTTTAATTTTCTAATGATAACGTGAAGAACAGTATTTAGGAATCTTGTTTTTAATGGTTTTTTAACATCTCATGAAGCCTTGGTTTATTTTGTTTTATGAAATAATATGTTCAAGAAGCTTTATGTAAAACTATGATATGTTGTATTTCACTTGAAATGTATTGGGGTTATTATACGTCCAATAATTAGTTTTAAATGTTTACAGAATGTTATTTGGTCAATAAAGCAAGCAATTTATGCAATCTTGTGCATGACTATTTTCTTATTCAACCCTCTCTGAATAAGTAATATGTAATGTTTCTTAATGGCTTATCATTATTAATAATAATTTAATAGATCTGTGCCTTAATACCAATAGTGTTAATGTTATTCATTTTTTTCTAAGTAATTAGTTATGAAAAAATAGGTAGACCTTACCTAATTTTTTTTACTTTATCATAGTAATTAAATTTAGGTACTTTTTAATCAAATATATAGGATATAATTTACTCAAACAAAGTGAGTGCAAATTGTTACAACAATTTTTTTGAGTAAATTCTATAGGTTGTTTTTTACAGTGTGCTTATCCGTGATTTTGTTCTCGAGAAACCACGAACATACATTTTTGTTTATAATAAGTTCATAAAGGAGCATGTGATGCGCTGTTCTGTTATGCTGGTGAATTATATCTTCAGCACAGATAGTGAGGAGCTCCCTGATCTGGCTTCAGTCCAGTATGCAGACATTTCACATTGTGAATGTTAATCTGCATGTAAATCCATACATGCCGCTATATGACAACATGACAGTGTCTTCTTTTCTCCTGAAATAACTTAAATGAACTCTCACCTTACTGTATGCATACAAAAATATTATTATTACAATGTAATAACACACACATAAGTAGTCTATAAAACGCAGTTCCACAAAATGATTGTGAAACGCCAATTTATTGAGCTTATATAAGCTTTACTTCATAACTCTACCATATAAAACAAAATGTCCATCAGGGATTTTTGTTTAGGCACATTTCACTGTTTGTGTGTGGCTTCTGTTCATGTGAGGAACATATTTCATCATAAAAGCAAGCCAATCCAGATTTTGATTCACTTTTTAATGCCCTGCGCTGTGACTTTGGTATTCAGTTGGTTTTGCTGAAAAGCTTTCTTTTAGTTCACAGAGAGCGTGGGAGCCAATATACTGACACCACAGGCTATTATGCAACACTAATTTAATAATAATGTCATTATTCTGAGAATTCCCCTGAAAACGTACATTTATTTCATATAGGTCTTCATTTGTGACCAGGTGCTGTCCATTCTGAACAGTAACACATCAATTCACCCTTCCTGTTGCAACCAAAATTATGTGTTATTGATATGTGAATTAAAAGACTCCCAGTGCACAGCTGACATCAAATGCTTAACCTATATGATGTTTACAAGTTTGCTGTCATGCTTTTGAGAATAGCAGCCATAGCCAACAACCCAGTATCACGGAATTACGTACCTATAGTCACGTAAATTTGTGATTCTTTTCCGTGACACTGTCACGTTTTTACGTGACCGTATCACGTATTTCTGTTTATGTGTCACTGTCACGTATTTGTTGCTTAACTGTTTTGTCCTATTTTCTTACCATTGTCGCTTCGGTTTAGGGTTAAATTTACATAAATGACATCCTTACCCAAACCCAACTCTAACCCTACTGCCAGGCGACAATGGTTTTAAAATCAGAAATTTTAAAAAACGAATCAGATAAAAATAGTATAAACCAATACTTAAAGTGACATCCTAACGCAAACACCAAATTTAACCCTAAACCGTAGCGACAATGGCTTGAAAATAGGACAAACTGTTGAGTAACCAATACGTAACAATGACACGTAAACAGAAATACGTGATACGGTCACAGAAAAACACACGGAAAAAAACACGGAAAAACGTGACGTGTCACAGAAAAGAACCACAAATTTACGTGACTATAGGTACATAATTTCATGATACAGGGTTGTAGTGAATGAGTTTAGGTTTGTGCTGTGTAAGGGATCTTTTGCCTCATAGGCAGAGTTTAGGGGAGCAGGGGGGATGCTGCCCCCCAGACCAGAGACAATGATTTTGTCTGAGCTATTAATGAAATAGAAATATCACTAATCTTTTTGTTATTTTGTTTGTTTACTTTTAATATTTAAATGGGTGGACTGAGTAACTTAAGGCTAAAATAGTTTTAATTAATTTAAACCATAAAGTAGCACAGTTTCGCTAATCTTAAAGTATTGCAGTATTCTTGTTTGCACAAACCTGAACGTTTTGCCTCTTTTACTCTTTAACTGTTATTAATAAAAAACTTTGTTCTCATGCAGAAATGTATAAACTGGAACACATTACAGTTTCATTATCCTGTTTATGTTACTTTGGATTGGAGGAATACTGAGAAATATAGATATGTTGCAATGTTGAGCCTGCTCTACGGTTACATAGAGAACCACGATTTATGTCATAAAGGTCGTGATCAGGTGTCACTTTTCTTGGAACGGTAAAGCATAAACATATCAATCTATAGTCAAATGTGGACAAGCTCAGCGCAGCAGAAAATCACTTGAAATCATTGTATAGTTTCAAAATTACTTTTGGGAAGACAAGCTTTGGAATGTAATGGGTGGTCTCATCCAAGGAATTTCTGCTTAAAAACTTTTGAATCTCCAAAGGGATGTTTGAGGAATATTATCAACTTCCAGAAATGTTGTATATTGCAGTTGGCTCACATATACTGTATGTTTTTGAGACCTTATAAAGCCTTTTCTGGCTTCATCTGTCATGTTTGCGTGCAATCCACAGTTCAGGGCTGGGTTTCCCAATAATGATTGAACTTAAGGGTGCTTTCTACGAGCTACTTTACGAACATTCGTCGTTTATTTATGTACGTTTCCCAAAGATGCACGTAAAATGACCAATCGCAGCTGGGTTTTAAGTGCTACTTACGAGTCGCTATCTGTTTGTCAAGTGCTGAAATTTCACCAATAGAATGACTCGAATTAGTAGCAGAAGCTTGTTTGGGCTAATGATCTTCAGCCAATGTGCACTAATATTTTTTATAATATTATTCATTATTGTTCAATGACTTTTTAAATGTTTTAATAATTTGTGGATAATGAAATATTGATTTTCAAGTACTACTTAAGTTACGAAGCTTTTGGGAAACGGCCCATAAGTCTAAGATGAATTGTACGATCGTTTTTAAAGGTAGGGTAACACATTTTGAAAAATGCTAACGGTAGCCGCCTAGCAATGAAATCCCGATCCCACCCTCAAGTCAAATCGCCATCCAAAGTCACGCCTCTTTCCAAACACATGAACACGCACAGATCAGACGGTCACATCTCATGTCTCATTCACCAGTGAGAAAACTTTGCAGTACAAAGTGAATAACATTTCCAAAATAACCAACATAAACAAGTGGTTTACATCAGAATTAGTTTAAGCACACGTTTGATTGTGTAGACGTAGTAACTATATCATTATGCTTATCCGGAAAACGAACACAAATTTCATAAGCAACGTCGTTTCATCAAAGTAGAATATCTGAATCCATCTCAATACAAACATATTGCGTACCTTCCCTTCCAAAATAAACAGTGCAACGACCCTTTTAGACCCTTTGCCTCCTGTAGCTGTTTGCATCTCGCGGTAAAGCAGTAAAGTTACCGATGTTAATTTGGGTTTTTGCTCTTGCTGATCCAGGCAGTTTTTGCTGTTGTTGTTATAAAAGATGCATTTAGTTTTGTTGCTCCTGTGTAGGTTGTCAATTCAGCAGAAAAGTTTGCTGTTCTCGCTGTTTACAGACAGAGCGCACGTGAACGCGCCGATGACGTATGGTATCTGCGTGGACTCGCTGCGCGGTGGGAATTCAAATTACGCTTACGTATGAGGGACATCAAAGGAAACGTCCGTTCGGACCGAAATCTATGATTTGTTGAACATTTTTTGGTCCTACGGCTTTCACAGATGACATAAATTTTTACAAATACATTTAAACAACTTAACACAGTGATTGCTATCAGGATGTGAGGAGACTTTTAACCAGCATAACTAAAAATGTTTCAGGATCAAATCTGTTACCCTACCTTTAAGATCTACTTAGCCTTACGATGCTTCTGGGAAACCCGGCCCAGTTCTTTAAAATAGAACAAAACAAAATACTGTCATTAGGCTATTTATTCATTTCAAAGTCCTTCCAGACCTGTGTGCTGTTATGATTGTCATGAAACACAGAAGGAGAATTCCTAAAGAATCTTATGCAGCGCTTTTCCAAACACATTAAACAAGGAACAATCAATAACCATAACAGTAGTCCATATGACATTTTCTGAAACCATACAATAACTTTGGGTGAGAAGCAAAATTGACAAATTTTATTACAGATTTATCTATTACTCATAAATTAAAAGACTGAATATCAACGATTGTCCCATGTTTTATGTGGCTTCTGAGAACTTGTAATGAAGTTCACTATACATCTGAACTAGTGTATAGTTTTCATGATTCTTCCTTTTTTGGAATAACATAAAATTATGATGTAATATGAATTGAATTGCCATAATTCTCATTTACTTTTGTGTGTAAACAAGTGCTTTAATGAAGACTCATGTTTGACTCATGTCAGATTGGTTTAGTTGAATTTTGTTTACATTGTATTTGTGGCTGCATGCCTGTGTCCATGTGTTGGAGATAGTTTGTGTCCGAAGGAGTATTCCCAGAAATCCCAGCATTTCTTCTAATGCCTCAGTAAGAAACTGAACATAAAAGTGTCCATGAAACACCTGTGCGTCTTCCTATTCTCCATTACTCATACATGAGGTATCATCTCCAATACCAGAATGTATTTGGCACTGAAAGTCTCCTATAACCGTGAATCATAATGACGACACTTGAAACACATGTAGGGTTTGGATTGGCTAAGATAAATGAAATTGTATTTTGTTTTAACTTAGGCCTAGTCCACACGTACACAGGTTTTTTTTTATTAGTTTTTCCTCCTGCGATTAAAAAAAATCCCTTCACACATGCTTGGTTTTAAAGAAATCTCTGCCTACATAAACACGCGAAAACATGTGATCACGTGGTGTCAAGAGGATGCCACACCAGCAGGCGGAAACTCAAATCGTAAAGCCACCTTGGCCAATCAGAAGCCTAACAAAAGTGACGTTGCAAGGCAGAAACTCCGGTTTTACTGTCTAAACGACAACAGCGCAACCAGCGTTTCTTAAAATACTCACTCTGGTAGGGGTTTTTAAAAATGTTCGGTTTCAGTGGTGTCATACTGCGTTTCCGTTTGGACAAATGGACAAACCGTGTAAAAAAAGTCACAGTTAAAATACCCGTGTCCGTGTGGACAAGGCCTTAGAGTTCTCATTCCTTCATCAAGCCGTGTATGAGAGAGAGAGAGAAAGAGAGAGAAAGAGAGAGATTTCCATTAGTCTCCATTTAAATCTGGCTGAACATCAGGTTAGATCACCTCCACATGTAGGCTGTATTGACATCATGATTAGGAACAATTGATCTTTCTAACTAACTAACTAACTCATGAAGATTGTTTATGTAAAACAAGATTTTGTTAAAAGTTTTGCTTTTAATGTTTCATGTGAATTTTCCTTCGCTGTAGTTTATGTCTGTTTTTTTTGTTAATAATTGCTCTCAGTTGGTAGTAAAGTAGCATTTGGCTTCAATGTCTCTATGACAGCAGATAAACAAATGATTACTTACAGTGCTTTGTGTGTTTGTTGGGATGGTTATGTCAGCGGGTATCTGCCATGAACTAATGAAACATCGATCAGTGGTCTACTTCATGATGATTCTCTCAGAATGCTTGGTGATCAACCTATCCTCCTCTAAAAAATTACCCCATGGGTTATTTTTGCAAGCAGCTTATTATAACCTATAGTTTAAAGCAGGGGCGCCACTTGAAATTCTGTGCCCTTTGAAAGAATATGAGGTTGGGCCCCCGTCCACTCCCATTTTGCACCAAAAATACAATCCATAATACATACTAGGTATGTCATATATAATCACAACCATATGATAGATAATAAAAATACCTTTAAAATATTTAAAATCAGATAATTATTAAGAAAGTTAAGGAATTTTTAAATTCGTAAATTAGGGGTCATTTTTGTACACAATTAGAACAATAAAACTATAAAAAATACTTTGACCTTCCGCTTGACAAAACACTTTAAAATGACACAACTTCCTCATTTCTTGGTTTATTTGCATAATTCAAACACCACAGTGTAATTAAAAGCCCAACAAGATTAAGATGACCTCTTTTTAAAAGGTATATATAAAAATGTTATTATTTCTGATTTACCACTAATTAATGAAACCAAGAGCATCAATCCACGCATATATTTCCATATGAAATCCAAATCCTCTCAAATAAAAGCTATATTTATTGTTACATGCATGTATTGCATGTATGTATTTATATGCCAATAATGTAATCTAGAGATTCTAATCCTTCGTTCTGAATGATTACTTTGAAAAATACTGCACGGATTGATGACATTTTGGAAGAAGTTTTGGAAGCCAGTATGATTGAATGGCCGATTCTGCTTTTGACAACAACGTCACTTGCGGATCGTAAAAAAAAAACACATGCAAATGTTACAATCAATCCCAAACGTCACCTAATCCAAGTTAAATGTACATTCTATCAAAAGCATTGTTTTTTTTTTTAAACAAAAAAATACTCGCCTTCATAGAGGATTTTGATGCCAAACACGAGAGAAATTTTGCTTCGCTTATAACTTGGCTAAAACTGATGCTAATATTACGTCAAAAGGCAGCTCTGTGAAATATAAATTATATATAACGTTAAGTTACCTTTCTTTAATAAATATTGGGTAATTGTCAGCACATTTTCTCTCTCTCTCTCTCTCTCTCTCTCTCTCTCTCTCTCTCTCTCTGACCTCTGCAGTCTCTCTTTTAGTTTCTGATGTCCAGTCCGCTGATCGCGCGTGTCTCAAATGGACATGCCTCTCGTCTTGGGACTACGCAAGACTGGACAAAACCATTCAAGTGAATGTATTTAGCTGGAAATGCAGATACAAGCCTCAATTTTGTTTTATTGGTAATTCTTTGTTAAATACATTTATAATATCAATAACATTACTACAATTAGTGTTACTAATAAAAAATGATCTTTGGGGGCCCAAAAGTGCGTGGGCCTTTTGATTCGTCCTAACTTTCCCCCCTTGTGCAACCCCTGGTTTAAAGCGCTCTCTGGCTGGCATAAAAATTGTAACATGACATTTGACCATCGCTTCCAATCAAAATGCAGGTTTATTTTTACGTAATGTTTGAACTTTATACACAGTCCTTTACCCATATTTTTTCTAATATTCAATTTGCAAAACTTAAATAATCATCTTTGCACTGTGTTGCAGTGCTTTATCAGCTGTGCTATGGGAATTCCCAATTACCACACAGATGAAACCACACAAAACACTAAGGTCAAAGTTTATGTGGCATCACTTGCTGCTGGTCAGGTTGCTAATTTAAGAAACCAAGCCAGCAGGGACAGAAGTCAGTCATACTGTAAAGTATGCTTGCTTGGGTGTTACTGCTTTACTAGCACTGAGATCAATTTGAGATCTGGGACACATACTGTAGGCTCTTGTGCTGCTCTTCAGCCTCCATAAAATCTGCTGCAGCTATAATTGACATCCATGCGATCATGCAGGACAAGCGTATGAACCATGAACTATTTAGGGCATCGCATTGATTAATACTCCAGGGTGTGTTGCATGCGTGCCATTTTGTTCCTCACTGTTTCATATTACACAAATCAGCAAATAAAACCTGGACTTCATAAAAGCACACAAATCACCATATGCGATAAAGTCATGTAATATATACCTCTGGTGAGCAGCCCCTTCTGGGACTCAGTTCTCCTGAGAGACCTTCATTCAGTCAGACACAATGGAAGTGAGCCGTGTATTGCTGGCACTGAGGCAGAAACCTGACACTCTCGCCTTCTCTTTGCTTTTAGACATGCTTCAGTGCTCTGGCCTGCATTACTGTTTTCCTGTGAGAATTAGTTTGGTTTCTATCTTACCTGTTTTTTGTTTGTTTTTATAATATGGTATCATTTTTTATGGCTTCTTCGATATTACGTTGACCATGAAGAACATTGCACTTACATGTCAAGCGGCCATTCACACAACGTATTTACACAATATTTATATTCATTTTGCCCATTTATTGATACAGATACTGTATTTTGGGGACATGAAATGCAAACTTGAAAACGTGTTTCAACGTTTTTGAAAATGATCCCGTGATTTTCTCAGTGTAAACTATAAAAATGTGAATTCTTGAAAATGTTGACGTCACGCAAATACATATTACATGGGCATACATCAGGTGACATCTCCGCCTGGAATGCATAATACACAGTTTTTAGCCGTTTTCGTGGATCCATGTGAACGGGAATCAATTTGATGTGTTACCAGTTTGTGAAAAACACAAAGGAAAAATTTATATTTTTTGTATATTATTGTTATACCTCAACACCCTAGCAGTAATAGTAATATTAGTAATATTCAATTAATACTTTAATGAGAGTTTGTTGACATGTACAGTATTTACTTGTAGTCAAAAGAATGTGAAAGGGGACCATCATAAAGGTGCAACTGAAAGTTATTTTGCTAATTGTTTTGCACTTACAATTTAATTGTTATTTTGGGAGACTGTCCTACAAGAAACACAACCCCAAAGGTTATTTGTGCAAGCAGCTTACTATGATCTACAGTTGCGTATTAGGATTAAGCGCCCTCTAGCTGCCAGCAGCTTATTATGACCCGTGGTTATGTTTAAGGTTGTTTGCCTTGTGTGTCAGATCAAGATGCTTTTAATTCTTTGCATTTGTAAAAGTAGAAATGGCATCACATGTTTTTAACACTTTCCCCACCAGCTAGCGCCAAAATTTTTATGATTTTCACAAAAGCTATAATTGGGTTCCCAGTGCTTTTATCAACCAAGAAAATGTGAAAAAGATCAACCCAGTAACTTAAGCCCTTTTCACTCAGACATTTTGTAATGTTCATGTTCATTCACACTGCCATGATTACCCGGCATCTGATGGTCCCGGAAAGACACGTGACCTGTTGAAAGTCCCGCCCTCTCTTCTACACAGCGTCTGAAGTTTGCAAATTATTTATTATTCCTCTCTCTAGAAACCACTCGCGTGCATTTTTGTTTATAATAAGACTATAAAGGAGCGCGTAAACGCACAGTTCTATGCTGGTGAATGATCTCAGCTTCTGAGTGGATATTTGACAAGCTCCCTGATATCTGCTTTGATACAGTTTTCAGACATTTCTTATCGTGATTGTTTATATGCATTTAAAACCTGATTTTGAGGAGCTGAACGATATATCTTGTTGGGATGACGCGCGGGTATTTTCGTTTATTATAGCTCAAATGAGCACGTAACACGATATTATTTAATGCTGCTGAATGATCTCTGTTTCAACGCAGTTAGTGATGATGAGCTAACTTACCTGATATCTGCTTCAGTCCAGTTTGCTGACATTTCTCGTCGTGAATGTTGTAAATCCCTCATTTTGAAGAGTTGAACCAACTTCATGACACGCGCGTCCTCACTACGGCACGTGCGTCATTGTTATGCGTCTCATTTATCATTTCCTGACAACTGCTTCAATCTAGTTTGCAATATTTCTTGTGGTGTATGTTTATATGTTATCCTTCGTTTTAAGGAGCTGAACCATAACTTTTGTTGTGATGACACGCGCGCCCTCACTACGACACGCCCATTACGGCATTGTTTCGGCTTCTTGTTCACACAGAGGGTTTTCCGTGTATCTGACTAGGTCCTCTTTCCAGCAACGATCCCAGAATATTTACGGGACAAGTTTGTGTTCATACAGTCGCTTGTCTGGCAATTTTACGGGTATTTTCTGGGACCAAAGGTCTGTGTGAATGGGGTTTTAGTTTTAGTATACCATTCTCCGCAAGCACTTGAAAAAATAGGTCATTGAAATTTGGCTCTCCTTATGATGTCATAAGGAGCTCTTATTATAATAATACCAACCCTTAATCCGCACTATCCAACCATGTCACATTTATTTAGTGCAGAGAGAGAGAGAGAAAGAATAATTCACAGCACAATTGAGTTTTAATTGCAACAAACCACCAATCATTGTGATCAGTGTTTGTGTCACAGGTCGGAGCGGACTCAAGATAGCTAAAGGGTCACGCCCCTTTCCTAGGTTCCACATTCTCTCTCTCTCTCTCTCTCTCTCTCTCTCTCTCTCTCTCTCTCTCTCTCTCTCTCTCTCTCTCTCTCTCTCTCTCTCTCTCTCTCTCTCCACAGGCTGCTGACTGGGACACAGAAGATCAGTTATTTATACTGCTGGTTTCTCTCACCTCTCCAACTTGGGACAACGTACAGTCTGCAAGGATACCAGCCACAACAAGTACACAACAACAGCTCCAAAACTCGAACCTTCTTCGGGGTGCTCCTTTAAATAATCCACGGCATGCCTTTCTTTCGCCTCCTGTGGCTCTGTCCTCTGTCTCATCCTCACACAGCCTCCAATCACAATTTGCTCGATTAATTCGTTGCACCTGTGGCTCGTAAGGTCCCGATTGTGTTGCCCTGGAAACCAGGAAGTACTGGTGTGTCGTCAACTGCGGCCTGGGCGGAAACCCCATCTTCAGGCGGAACCAATCTCTGTCACTTTTGGTTCCGCCCTCCAATAGTCACCCTGTGACATTTGCATTTCATCAGCTCATTTGCATACACCCAAAACGCACATTTTTGTTTGCACCTACAAAGTGTCAATTTTAACATGTTGTAAAAAGTTATCTATATGGTATTTTGAGCTAAAACTTCACACTCTAGGGACACCAAAGATTTATTTTACATCTTAAAAAAACATATAAAACACAACACGTGAGTAAAAATACAGGTAAAAAAAAGTATAAAAGTATTACATGTGTTGCAAACTGAAGCCACACAATAAATTCATATAAAGATCTCTTGCACTCTGTCAAATCTCATTCAAACAAAAAACGTAACATTAGAGCATGATGTAATCGGTCACAAGAGCCAATAACGTTTCACAATCAAAGATGACATATTGCTTCTTCATAAGTGTACACTGGATCTGTGATTTACAACAGATATTATTGCTTTTACGTCTTTTTCTTATATAAAATGACCGTTTGACCTTGGTACACTTGCAATATTTGTGCTAAAAAAGACATGTTATACAATAAAAAAGGTTGTATTATTTGCTCAAAATGAAGAAGAGTTAATATAAATACAAAAATATTGGTGATTCAAATTGAAAACCCTATACCAATACATGTCATCACTTATTGCAAAATGATACCCCAATATATAAATTCATGATGACTGTACGTGAAAGTTAGGAGCTAATTTAGGGGGAGTGGACAAGTGCCTACAATTTGTTGATAAGGATCATATTATCAAATATTATTATTTCGATCACTTACAGTATTACACCTTATGTTCTGTGTTATGTCAACTTCTACAATTGGAGTTGACTCACCAAGTTATACATCAACAGATCTTTCATTGCCTGGTGTGAGAAATGGCTACCAGATGCTGTAATTTGTAAGATAAAGCATCTGCATGAATGCGTGTCATTTTCAAAGCTGATTGTAGATAAAGGCTAGCTCGCTTTTTTCATATGGGATCATCTACATAAGTAAGCAACTTGGGCAGTTTGTTTATGTGGGAACAGAACTACAGCTCATTGAGCAAGCATGTGTCTCGCTAAAGGCCTGATTTACACCCCATGAAGGGATATTCTGCACCCTGACAGGGCAGCTTGCGTATCCCCTCTAATATACGTTTGTCATGGGAGCCATTGTGTGAAGGAGATTTATGTTTGCTACTACCACCTTAAACACAATGAGCTCTGATTCTCCAGCTGTATAGTGTATTGGCAATCCCACAATGCACTTTGATGAACTTGTGTGAATAGGTTTTACTACCAATTGTATGAAATTGTCAACTTAAAGTGTGTGAAGTTCATGGTGGCTGAACGAAAGAGGTCTTTCAAACCAACACAGAAACTATAGTTTTAAACAACATCATACTAACGTAATGTATTGGTTGCATGTTTGCGTGTACTGTATGCGTGTGTGTTTAACAAGTCTCTTACAATTGCTATCATCAATAAGCGGGCCCCTCAGCATGTTCTCCTGTGGTCTAAGAAACATGCTCATTTATTTATCAGTAATATGTGTGGCAGAGTATTTCATATCACTCCCATGAGACAAATGGACGTAGTGATGGAAGGGAGACAGAGATTAAAAAAACGAGCTAATAAACCAAAAACATAAATAATGTTTTTGCGCTGTTAGGGGGATCCCAGTTAATCACAGCAGCTGGTTTTGATTACTCTGTCCTGGTGGGACGGTTGCGTTATAAAACCCCTGCAGCTCTGCTGTTTAACTGCAGGAGATCACGGAGCCTGGGTCCTCAAGACTTTACAGCTAATGCGATGCGGCCAGGATTGCTTGTGTGTGCATGTGCGTGTGACAGGGAAAACAGAGGAAGTGACTGGCCGTGCCTGGTGTAGGACTTCGGGATGGTCTGCTTCTTATTAGTGTGAAGAGCATTTGGGTTCTGGTCTAAAGTATCTCAATATCCTTTCTGATAATCCACTCTCTCCTGCCGAAGGCCTCCAGTTGTGGGTCAATGCTAAGGGAGGGCTGTTCTTTTGCCTTTAAAACAACATCCACTACAAGAGCTACATTTAGCATTGCAATTCATTTTGGTTTAAAATGAGCTATAATTCATAAACAGTTGTATTTACTCTCTCACTTACTCACTCACACACACACAATTCCTAAAAAAGGAACTTAGATTTATGTATGTTTATTTACTTCAGCACCGGCAGTCTTTAGCATCCCCTCAGGAAAACCAGGAATTTCTTTTACCACTCGGCTGCACAATTCCAATGAGTCCGTAATCCCTCTTTCCTCCCCATCAAAAGAAGGCCTATCTTGGATCTTAATTTGAATGTTTTCTAAAAGTCTATGTGCTGTAGTGTTTTTGCACTTGCTAATTTACTTCCCCAGACTTTTACTCAGAACTGCATTTTGCTTCGAGGTATTTTAAGGGCTTATCTTTGAGTTTGTGCACCGATTCTGTTTGGCGGCTCTTGCAGGAAAAAAAGAGCAGATTGCTCAATATTCACCAGAGGTTCAAGGCCACAATCGAATCTGATGAAAGAACGGACAGCGTATTGTTAGGAACACACACACATGTCCCAAATTAAACACAACTGTCGGATGGTGAGTCATACATCTGAGAGCGGCGCAGTGAGCCAAACGTGTTGGTGCAAAGCGGCCAAAATATTTGGTGAACATGATGGAAACCAGTGTTCATGGGTGGCTGTCCTGTACATAATTAATAAACCTTCTCTGTTTTCAAAACCGGGGGCATTTTTGCAGAAATACTAGACAAGTGCATTATTTTGCTGGTAACAGAGCTTGAATATTGCATTTGCAACTATTAAACAGACTGCAAGATATAAAGAACATGTTTTCACCTTAGGAACAATGATTGTGAATGATTCGTGAAAGCCACACGACTTTACGAGCTCTCTGTTTCTTCTAAACCCATTGGTGAAAAATCTATTGAGGTTGGGGGAATTCATGCATGTCTCATTTGTGGTGCATTAATGTGTTTTCTATGGTTGAATTTGGGCAATCAGCCATTTATAACACGGAGTGGCCCTAATACGAGATAAATCACGTCTTTTTTTCACTGAGATGCTGTTTGGATAGTTTAGGCACAAATTTTTGTTGGCCTCAGTGTTTTAAGTGAAATAATCCTCTTTTCAGCCTTGTCAGATATGACAATAAATGTGTCAGTATTAAAGGGATATTTAAGCCAGAATTTGTCATTATTTACTCTCTCTCGTGTTGTTCTGACCCCCAATGTCATTATTTTTCTTCAGATCCCAAATGCAGAAGTGTTGCTTCTTTCAGTGCACGGTTGTTTTTGCATTTTTAGGATGTTTACTTGAAACAAAAACTAAAACAACAGCGACAGTGTCGGCGCCACGAGCGGGCCCTAGGGGGCATGGCCCGGCCACTTGAGTCACTGTGCCCCCTTACTTCTCAAAATAATAATTAATAAACTTAATAATTTAAAAAAATGTGCTGCAAATAAATTTGGTTATACAATGGATACTGATTAAAATTAGGAGTATAATTAATAAAAAAAAAAATAATTAAAATACTTACCCACAATGCAATGCTAACATAGTCAGCCAGTTACATACACGCAGCCACTACATTTGAACAACACACATTCTTAAAGCTATCCCCAGTGTTTTGTCTGCACTGAAAGTTAATGTCACATTCGGGGTCTCAATCGCCATGCGTGCGAACTCATTCTCCATCTAAATAATGTACACTTGTAGGCTAAGTCTCGGCATTTGAGCAAGACAAAGAAATTTTAAAAGGACCCTCTTAAAAAGTTTTAAAAATCCTTTCGTCGCCTGCAGCTCTTCTAAAGGTAAAATGCACAGTTCATTCTGGTGTTAGATATGTCAGTGACATTGTTTTCTTTTGCTGTTATTTGGTTATGTACTGGTCTTTATGATTTGCGTGAGTTTTTCAGTCTTGCACTTTAGCGTCATGATAAGTTATGGTTTTACTATAGTGAGGGATTTATTTGCGACAACAAATTGGCCGGCTGTAATAATCCCGCTTATTTCACGGCTAGTTGCTATACGAGTAAATATATAGACATAACACTTAGATTTTATGTCTTTTATTAGCTTATTTTTAAGAAATACAAACCTTCTGGGAACACGTACGTTTCATAATGGGTGAAAGTCAGACGCGCTAAAACAAGTTAAAAGTCAAAAGACGAACATTCGGTTTAATCAATGTAAATACAATCTCATATACGTTATTAATTATGAATATTTATTCTGTATAATTTGAAGGTGTTAAACTCCCTGTTACGTGACTCGCACGCAGCACCTGGGTGAGGCTGTGTTTCAGGCGGTTGTTCAAGGAATAAAATACCTTTGAATGTTGCGACTGGCCAATCAGTACCAAGCATTTTACAGTGCCATGTAGTAGTAATTAATAATAATAATAATAATAATAATAATAATAATAATAATATACTACTACTAATAATAAAATAATAAGATGAACGAGGTGCCCCCCCAGTGAAACTCGAGGCCCCCTCATTCTGTATTCTCTGGCGCCGACCCTGAACAGCGATATCCACAACAATTGAACGAAGAGGAGAAAATCTCTTCCGGACTCTTAAATTATATGACGCAAGTTGAGTGGAGTTTTTTGTTTAACACTTCTGGGTCATTTTGGGGCTTTTTACACCTGGTCACTTCATGCGTTTTCTCTGATCGGATAGCTATCCGATCGTTAAAAGACCTGGTCTAAATGCCCTCCGAAACGTTTTCGAGAAAATCCGATCGCTCAAACCACTTCAGGAGGTGGTCTGGGACGCATTTCAGATGAAACTGGACAAGTGTAAATACATCTGGTTGATGAAACCACATCTTTCAGTGCATAACTCCTCCCAAACGTAAGCACGTCACCCGAAACTTAGCCGTCAAACAAAGATGACACGCTCATTGCTTTATGTAGCGATGATGACAGCGGGTAAAAAAGCTTCCTAGAACCAATAAAAGAGTCTAATGACAAACTCAAATGATATTAAACAAAGAAATAAAACTTTGAAAGAGAGTTTTGTGAACGATTTTCCCGTCATGGACCTGTACGTTAAAACACCGCTTCGTCACTCTCCTGTTGCTCTGTACTGCGAGCTTTATCTCATGCCGAGCAAGGAGACGTGCGTCGGCTGCGTCCCCTGCCCAACATACAGTACAACATACAGTAAGTGCTGCCTACTGTTGCTTAAATGTCGTCTTAAGTTTTTTAAGGCGGAGTAACAAATAGTGTATTTGCATTTTGGGCGTGATTAAAAGATCAGACTCAAATCCGTTTTGCCAAGACGCATTTATGTGGCCAAATGTAAATGGAACAGTTTTAACAA
Source organism: Paramisgurnus dabryanus (assembly GCF_030506205.2). NCBI lineage: Eukaryota > Metazoa > Chordata > Actinopteri > Cypriniformes > Cobitidae > Paramisgurnus > Paramisgurnus dabryanus. The sequence goes on along the minus strand of NC_133348.1, from coordinate 24,957,658 downwards.
ATCAGATAGCTATCTGATCAGAGAAAATGTGACCAGGTGTAAAAAGGCCCTTTGAAGCTTGAAGGGTTTTGTAGTTGAT
>NC_133348.1:22934679-23034679 GCF_030506205.2 Paramisgurnus dabryanus | reverse complement strand
TTAGGGTCAACAGTATTACGTTAGCCTGGTTAGCCAGACCTACATCAAGATGTAAGGTCTGGCAACTCTTCACACAAACGGCTCAATGCAAGGGGCGGGATATAAGGTTGTCCCTCAAAATGCCTCTGCACGCAATAGGATAGCGCTATGACCAATCAGAGCAACGAAGAAGGTGACGTAGTTACCGTAACCAGTCGGCAAAACTCCAAACACATCTTTCTTGCTTAAAAAAGGACTTCAGTAGGGTTTATTTGCTCTTCTCTCAAAGAAAAACATAAGTCTAAGTCCTCCAGAGTCGCGGCCAAAGCCGCTTCAAAAGATAGCTGTTCGCCAGCAGCAGCAGCCATTCTCTGTTTTCAAGTAGGAACCGTTGCAGCTCTGTCGTCATCATGTTAAGCCCGCCCCACAGACGCTACACACGATGTGATTGGCCTGACCAAATTTTGGTTTTTGGACCGGTTAAGTGTATTGTGAGTGCCTAGACTAAACCCTGGCAGCAAATATATATTTTGCGGCCGCTAGGGTGCGTCTAGATTTCTAGGCTAGTATTACGTCAGACTGGGGCATGTTTTTATACTTTTTGTTGGAAGTTGGCATGTGTTTTATCCAAGACTGTAACCACACTTTGAACATGGTGATGACCAAAACATTTAGGGCTATACATGAATGTATGTATATCAAAAACATAAAAACTATATAATATATAATTTGGTAGTTTCCTATTTTTTTTGGGGGGGGGGAGGCATGTCCCCCTCAATGCCTTTGTGAATACGGCCTTGGTTTTATCATGCTGTAGTTTTATACAATTGATTTAGTCCAGTTTCGCTTGGATAAAACAATGGTTTCTTCAAGTGTTTTGTCTTTAATAGCTGTCTTCCTGTTTAAATGTTACTGGCACGGCCATAATAGACTATTTCATGGCAAAGTCCAACTGTGACAACTTACCCCATAAAGTGTGACATCATGACCCACTATACCCAAAAAAGGTGACAACTTGTCCAGGTCTGCACTGTACGTGTGTGTGTGTGTGTTGGATTTTAGTACATCAAAGGGGCTAATTGGTACCTCAAAGGTGCTAAGTGGTACCTCAAAGTTGCATATTGGTACCTTAAAGGTGCATATTGGTACCTCAAAGGTGCATATTGGTACCCTTAAAGATGCATATTGGTACTTCAAAGGTTCATATTAGTGCCTCAAAGGTTCATATTAGTGCCTCAAAGGTGCATATTGGTACATCAAAGGTGCGTATTGGTACCTCAAAGGTGCTAATTGGTACCTCAAAGATATTGGTACTTTAAAGGTTCATATTAGTGCCTCAAAGGTGCATATTGGTAGCTCAAAGATGCATACTGGTACTTCAAAAGTTCATATTAGTGCCTTAAAGGTGCATATTGGTACTTCAAAGATGCATATTGGTACTTTAAAGGTTCATATTAGTGCCTCAAAGGTGCATATTGGTACTTCAAAGATGCATTTTGGTTCTTTAAAGGTTCATATTAGTGCCTCAAAGGTGCATATTGGTACTTCAAAGATGCATATTGGTACTTTAAAGGTTCATATTAGTGCCTCAAAGGTGCATATTGGTACTTCAAAGATGCATATTGGTACTTTAAAGGTTCATATTTGTGCCTCAAAGGTGCATATTGGTACTTCAAAGATGCATATTGGTACTTTAAAGGTTCATATTTGTGCCTCAAAGGTGCATATTTGGTACTTCCAAGATGCATATTGGTACTTTAAAGGTTCATATTAGTGCCTCAAAAGTGCATATTGGTACCTCAAAGATGCATATTGGTACCCTAAAGGTGCATATTGGTACCCTTAAAGATGCATAATGGTACCGCAAAGGTGCATATTGGTACCTCAAAGGTTCATATTAGTGCCTGAAAGGTGCATACTGGTACCTCAAAGGTGCATATTGGTACCTCAAAGATGCATATTGGTACTTCAAAGGTATACGCCTCAAAGAAGCATATTGGTACCTCAAAGATGCATATTGGTACCTCAAAGGTGCAATATTGCGTTTTGTCAAAATAAGTGCCTGCTGCACACGCCTCAAAAGGGTTTTTGGTAAAAGAGATGCTTACGTTCACAAAACACTCGCAAAACTTAACAGTAAACTCTGATTACACATGAGATTAAGTGAGTATCTGGCAAACATGAGCGTCTCTTTTATCGAGTTTACTATTATTTGATAATATGGAAAATATAAATAAATGAATAAGTGTTTCCAAACTTTTGACAGATACTCTCTCTATATACAAAAAAAAAATAAAAAATACGAGAACGTGCAGAAAAAATGTGCACGGTTAGCATATTATCAAGGTATCACAGAGGTTCCTTTAGCCACAAACTCCCTCTCCACTGCTTTTTTCCACTGTTATTCAGGTTATACTGGTGGACAGGATGCAGTGTCTGGGGACCTGGGTTGCGGGGACGCAGTATCCGCAATCTCTGGGAAAACCAGAGTGGGATAAAGATAAATGCGTTACCAGGACACCCTCAACAAAGCTCCCATCACACACCTGCATTCTACTATATGTCAGAGGGGCCCCTTAGACCCCACATCACAAACACAGGTGGTCCACAAAAAAAACCCTAAAAGTTCCCGGCCACAGTGACATTGTTACTTTCTGTTTATATGGCATCAAAAAGTGATTCCCATAGGAAAATATAACAGGAAACAACTTTAAAGTGATTTGAAGTTTACTGTACTTCCTTGATATAATTGTTTATATACTTCTCGTATTAATATGATAAATGTCTTCCTGATTATATGGGAAAACAAAGTTTGCAAAGGATAAAACGATTAATCAGCAACCTATTGTTTGATGTTTATGATAGTTTATTTCCTTTGTGACTCATAAAATTCTTCTAATATATTAGCAGGAAACGTATAAGGTGGAATGATGTTTTCTCATTTAGGCTCTCATTTATGCCATGTTATGCACATTAAAATCATCTCAACCAGATGATATATGGACAGCTTTTCATTTCATTTAACACTGACAGGTCACAAATTAAAAGCATAACATCAATTAAATTATCTTGCTAGAAATGTAATGAAAAAGAGAACAAGAGAAAGAAAATAAAACAACTGTTATTTTCAACTCTTATCTCTTAAATCAAACCCAGTTATCAACAGGTTTTAAGCACAATAAGCCAAAATAAAATCAAGACATGCTAACTCAAGATGTCGAGCTGAGGGCCTCATCTGAAAATTGGGCTTTATTGCCCTCTAGTGGACGATTTATAATTGCTTCATAAACTAGTATTGTAACATTTATTCGGAGATCCGCGTTTCTTGTTATTTTCTAATAGTAAATGTTTCTTTTGTCTTTATTGCCATTCAGATTAACTATGAGAAACAAGACAATAATAGCCTGAGCCTATCCCATCAGCTTGACCAGGCAGGGGGCCATCTTAAATTACTTCCATCTTAAATCAGCTAAAACCAACCAACCAAACAATCAACCAACCAACCAACCAGATTAGATGGTTTTCGGTGGTGCTCCAAACTGTGATAAAACTGCCAAGACAACAGCATGCTAAGCAACAGTTTAAAAGACTGAACGGCAGGACTTATATCGATGGTCGAGTTGCATTTGCAATCTCACAACACTACATAGGTGAAGAGCAAAGCTTGGGCCTACCTTATATTTTAATGACCTCAGAAACAGATCGCATAATCGCAGATGATCCATCTTCTGAATGGAAATGACGTGTGAGGGGCCTAACTGCTTAATTTTCTCACCTCTTCCATGTTTGCTGCCTACATAAGGATGTTACAGGTAAAATCTTAAGTTTACTTTAAATGTTATTAGTAATTTATAATTGTTTTTTAAAAGTAACTTACCACTGTTGAAAAAAAAATGACGATAGTTGACTGATTCATAAAAGTTACTTTATGCGATTAATCTATTTGACCACCAGAGGGCAGTGATGTGTACCATATATGAAGCCTTAAATAATAAACAAAATTCCAAAATTTCCTTAAAATAATAATAATAATAATAATAATAATAATAATAATTTGCATAGTATTTATTTAGGTATTTTTTTATAAGCATATCTGATAATATTTGTAGATCACGACAGTAACAAATAAATAATATTAAATAATAACATTTACATGCAGTTAATTTACTTTAAATACATATATTTTAAATTAATAAACTTTAATTATATATGTGTTAAGGTATTTTATTCATGCTTAAATAAATTTGATAAGATGTATAGACCAAGACTGTACCAGATGTAGGTTTAATATTAAATAGTAACATTTAAATGTAGTTAAATTTACAAAGTATGCAATAAAAACACTCTTTTAAGAGGTATACTTAAATAACCATACAAATATAATCATGTCTGAATTAACACACAAATGATTTATCATTATAAAATATTAATACATAAATGTATATAATTATAGTCATATTTATAATCATCATACAAATTATACTTCTTTAATATAATGCCAGCACACTTGAAATTAAAACCTACGACAGTTCATATAATTGATACATTTTAATACAAGTCGAATAAGCAAAAGGGCAAAGTGCAGAGATCAGATTAGCTCAATTTCAACTGAAGACAACCACAATGCCCAAAAAGGGAAATATGTCTATATGGGCTAGTCATCAACATCCTGTCACAAAGCTGCTGTTGAGAGCTTAAGTACGCCTCTAATATCCGAGCACTTTATGTTCATCATAGCGTCTCTCCGAGAATAAGTCACATTTGGTCATCTGTTTCAGGAATATTTTAAGCGTTTTACTTGGAAAGAAATTTTTATTTCAAAATTATTTCTATAAAGGATGCTTCCACGTATAAAACAGGAACTAATACTTTCATTATGAGTATAATGAAAACAAAAATGTTCTGTTTCCTAAAGCACATCTTATATTTGGAATAGACATTTCTGTATTTCTATGGCATAGGCTCCCTTGTTGACAAAGCAAAGTAATACAACTTGTCATAAATGTGTGTAAATATGCACAAATTTGTCCAGTTCCTAAAAACGAGGATGTTGAAAATGTTTGCAATTTACAATTAAGTCTTGTTATCACATGCTCATCATATGAATGCTGTACTCTAAAGACATACGCACAGTTTGTGAATTAAGCACTGGTAGAGGAAAGGGAGGGAGGGGTAGGCTAAATAAACAAAACCATTGCTGTCTATTTATCTCTTTCAACTAATGTGGTCTCTCAGGGCACATGCTGGGCCTTAAGAGCATCTCTGGGTGCGTGTCAGTGACTGTATGCTCATAAATGCGTATGTGACGGTTTAAGGGTACGACTACTGATCCATTTGAGAAGTTAAGAATCCGAAGTTGGATTATGTCTTAAAGTTCACTCAGGGACACACAAAATGGTAGAAGTAAGTACAAACATTTATATGAGATAGTAAGTACGGTAAATGTTTCTCTTTAAATGTTATAGATATTTATAGGACAGGGACAGTATAGACATTTTATTTTAATTGTCAGCCTATTTTTTAATCACTTCAGATCTCATTAGTATGCATGATTGATGTTGTACATTCATTATTTATAATCAGGCATGTATTAGGTTATCTAAATGAAAAGAGTTAATTTCAAAATATTTAAAATATATAAAACCACTGCACGGAAATTATTATAAACCTCATTGTTAAACTTTTCACTGTCTTTGCTTTACCAGACAATAACATGTTCAGTTCCTAAAAACCTCTATGTCTTTCTCTCTTTGTTTTGCATTAGTTTATTTTTTACCTAGTGGGGATTTGTTTTCATAGCATAAGGGTAAGCAGTCACTCCTTTCATCCTTTAGTTTGTTTAAAGTATTTTTGTACATTCTGTAGTGTAAAAAAATGTGAATTTGTCAGTGGCAATGTCATGTGATGTGATCTATTTAAACAAATGGAAACATTACTGCTAGTTTTTCTTTTAATAAAAGTATACCACACATGTGTGGTAATATCTAGGTCATATGAATAAGCTTGACATTTTTTTCTTTTATTTAGCACACATTATGATGCCTCAGATTGTCTTCTGGACTGTTACAGAGAACTGGGGAGACTGACACATGTTAATATAGGTGGGATTTTATAGAGCAGATTTTTATCAAAATTAAGCATAAAGATGAATCAACATTGATTAAGACACAACATTTCATCTCAAAGGATGGGTTGTGCGTGTAGCGATCAGAAACATGGCAAAGACTCAAAAAACAAAGGAAAGGAACATTTTAATTCGTCAAACTCTAACACGTCTCATGTAAGTATTGCTGGTTAATATAATAATAATAATAATTTGTATTTATAAAAGCATTTTTTAAGAGAGAATATTTTTGTGTAATGTGTGTATCAATCCTCTCAAAAAAGTTATTTAGTTGTATTTGCTGTTTATAAATAAATATATATATATAATTTGTTAAATTTTTCAATTTATTTCCAGTTCTCAAGAGAACACGGAAGGCACAATAATAATATAGGTAATACAAATAAGCATACAATACAAAATCATTTCAGTGTTTGCTAGCAGATATTATTGTATTCATATTTTGTACTATAAACATGATTCATTTAGAACTTATTTAATTTTTTTTTTTTTTAACACTGATTTATTTTTTAGATGAAGACGTTGTTATCGCTCAGTATGATTTTCAGCCTGCTAGTGAAAGAGATCTTGAATTCAAAAAAGGCGACAGACTCAAGATTATTAAGGCGTGAGTAAACCCTTTTGATACTTCCTCTATATTAGAAAATCATTGAATTCTTTTAGTCTTTGGAGAAGCTTTCCATTTAGAAACTATATTAGTAAGTTCCCGTACTTGTAGCTCAACTGGTAAGGTACCCAGCAGACTGCGCATACTGATAAAATATATAGCATAAAGTAAATGCATTGTTTCTTTAGTCTGTTAAATGCATTAGCAATATAAAAATGAAAATACGTAACTAACTAGCTAACATGTCTCGTTTTCTTTTCTCAGAACTGGGGAATGGTGGTTGGCAAAGTCTTTGGTCACAGGTTACGAGGGATATATTCCAAGTACATATGTGGCAAAAGCAGAAACATTGGAAGTGGAGAGGTGGGTTGTTGAAGTTTGCTTACCTGTATCTAAAAAGTAATGTACACTCTAAAAACAAATGGTGCTAAATAGCACTAAAAGTGGTTCACTGGCTCGTAATCATAAAGGAACCATTTTAAGTGCCATATACTGTAGCACCTCTCTTAATACGATTGTGTTAAAAAACACATCTTGTGTCTAGCTAAGGACAACACATCTAATGTGTTGTCCTTAACTTAACACATCTCTGTGCTATTTTTGGAACAACACATCTTGTGTTGTCCCTTTTATTTATTTGCACTCAGAATAAACACGAAATAACACACAATATGTTAAATAGGATAACACAACATTGTGTTAAAATGAACATATCCTTTCTTTAACTGTATGTAGAACCTGTGTAGATAGAACCATTTTGTGCTATATAGAACCATATGTGGCGCTATAGTGGTACTATATCACCGCTGTATGGTTCTTCGTAGGTGCTATATAGCACTAAAAATGGTTGCCCTATGATTACGAGCTTTTAGAGCTATTTAGCACCCATATTTTTAGTGTGTAGCATAAACACACAGAGGTAACAAACTATAAAAATGTCCAGTGCTGTTATATGAAATATTAGCACTATAATCCAAATAGAGTTAGTAGACTCTTAGGGGGCGTGCACACCAAAGCTCTTACTCCCGCGGCCGATGCATGTTTTCAATTGTTTCCAATGGAATCTCGACGTTTTTCAAATAAGCTAGCAGCTAGCGTTTTTTTCCGCGCTGAAAGCCGGTGCTCTGTTTTTTCCGCGCTCAGCTCTTTGGGTGAAAAGCTCCGCTCGTCAATGTTAGTTCTCACACGTCCTTCCAATCACAGTGGAGGAGGGGTGGGACAAGTATCACAACAACCAACCGGCTCACATCTCAAGTACCACAGCTACCAAAGCGCTCTGCTGAAGAAAGCTGGCATTCAGCTGAAAAAACAGCTGGCATTTGGCGTCCTCCAAGCGTTTTTAGCTGCGTAAAAAAGCTTTGGTGTGTCCCGCCCCTTAAAGATAAATGTGCCATAAACTCAAAAAAAATTGTGTTGTTTAACCCATAATGGGGTCAAATTTGAAGAAACACAAAGAACCTTTAACATCCAAAGCACTTTTTCGTTTCAAATGGTTCTTTGAGGTAAAAAAGTTTTTCAAGGAACCAAAAATGATTCTTCTATCACCGTGAAGAACCTTTTAAGCACCTTCATTTTTAAGAGTAAAGGAAGTAGAGAATTAAAAAATATTCATAATTAATATATGGGAATAAACTTCTAAAAATTCTGTTTTCTTCTAGATGGTTTTTTAAGGGTTTGAGTCGCAAAGACACAGAGCGTCTTTTACTGGCCCCAGGAAACAAGAGCGGTTCATTTCTTGTTCGAGAAAGTGAAACAACCCAAGGTCAGAGGCCAAGAACTTTCAAAACCCATTACTATGTTTTCACCTGGTCAGTGTTTGTAATTACTGCAGGTCAGCAGTTGGGTGTTTAGGTTCAGGGCCTGGTTGCATGAAAATCCTGTGAGGGTTTCCCTGAGGGAAGGGATTTCTTTAAAAGCATTGCAACAAATGTGATAACTGTACTGTAATTTTTAAAGGGGAGTCTAATGGTATTTCATGCATTCTGACTCATTAAGAGTTTGATTTCTCATGCTAAACATGGGCAAAGGTTTATTAAAAAAAAACTTTGGCTGTATGACAGTATTTCTGCGCTGAATGCACTTTGTCAGAGTTTGTACAAGTTTCGGAAAGTTTTTATCGACTACTGAATCTGTGGCATAAGCAGTGCTACAAGTATAGTGGAAGTCCTTATATGGGCACTTCACTTGGAATAGCGCACACACACACCAAGAGCTGACATGAAATCAACATCACCAAAGAAGTGTGGAAGTTTAAGCTTGTTCAGCTTCCCAAAGAACTCAGCATAAGGAAAACTGTAGATATAGTTTGTTTATCCGGGGTAGAAGCGGAGTTATGCCAGTGTGTTTGTTTAACGCCAGATTTTTTTTCAAATGGGGCGGTCCCAGTGATAAAGCAACCGGGTCATGAGTCGCAGGCGGTAGGTAAGACTGTATCAAATGTCTGTGTCTTGTTGGCAAATTCAAAAATATGAGAGAATACACTGTTGCCGTTGCACAGAGTTACTACAGAAGACGTGTGGACAGCACTAAACCTTTCCCAAAGTCATGATAAACTCGATCAACTGTCTTCGCTATCAGTAACATCTGTTGACGTTTATGTAAAAAGGCAAGGAGACGGAGGAAAGCACATGGAAAACACCGCCAACTTTTAATTCGAGGTGCTGCATGCAGCGTGAAAAAGAGAGAGAGAGCGCGCACAAGAGAGGTGCATTCGTAACAATGAATGAAGTCGTTTAAAGAGTAACTAAACCCCTTGTCAGAGCCTGACTCCACCCACTGCAATATTTGAAAAATGCAAGAAAAGTGGGCAGATCCCAACGGAGATAGAGGGGACGAACTAAGTGTGTGGTGAGATCGTAACAAGGGCGTGGTGAGCTTGAACCTGCTTACGTCACGAGTTATTTCTTGGACCCAACATCCAATAGGAAAATTCAACTGCAGTAGCCACCGTTCAACCTGAAGAGGGCAGCACTCAGATGTTTTTACACCATATATTGTAGTATTGAAACACTTTATATCCAAATGTCAAAAAACTTACTAAAATCAATGAACAGCACTAATAAAGCATCATTCTTACAGATCATTAACTAAAAAAAGTTGGTTTAGGGTTTAGTTACTCTTTAAATAGTAAAAAAGAAAGTAAATGGTAATCATGAAAAATCTATTCGGTGCGCCACAAATAAATCAATGTATGGAAAACACTGTTGCTCGTGACTCGCTCTGCCCGCGGTACGCCTCCAGGAGCTCGACTTTTCCAGAAAGTAGCGCTACAGCCGATGTCTTTTATAAATCTGATAAATCAATACTCTGTACTCAAGATTAACATATACTCTTTTAACACATCTCTGTGTTATTATTGGAACAACACATTTTGTGTTATTTTTAACAAAACTTTTGTTATCTCTTTTTTATTTATTTTAACATGAAATGACACATAAATGTGTGAAATGGCATGACACAACTATGTGTAACAAATGAACACATAATTTTTTAGAGTGTAAGATTAGCAGAATATTATTTAAGTATTTTCCGGTAGTCTGTGTCAAAACACAGCAATGGAGATGCGGATATAGTTACGAAATCTCACATCGTAAACACATCAATGGACCCAGCTCAACAGACACATTGTCTGTGCACATTGAAGACATCGCCAATAACCTATTTTGGTCACTTTTTTGTATGGTGGGTACTAATGGCTTTGTAGCAACGCATAACAGAATTAAGGGAATACTTATCGTTAGCCACTGGTTTTTCTTGCAACCCGTGTTTTATCGGGTTTTCTTAACTTAAGGGTTTTTATGCAACCGAGCCCAGTACCTTTTAATTCAACGTTTTAATATACAGTAGCAATGTTCAAAAATAAAGTTATACAGAATGTATCACTATGTTGACAAAATATAAGCAAATGTCAGATTTTTCTTATCTCAAATGAATCATCTGTATATTTAACCAATCACTGGATTCCACAAAACTCTGTTGCTTAATCAGTTTGAGCAAATTTTCCATTTAGGTTTTAAACAAGTGTGCATACCTGATCTTTTAATAGTTTAGATCTCAAAGATCACAGAAATAAACAGCTTGCTTATTTAGATGTACATGAGCTTCTATTCAAGTGCACATTTTCATAATCTTTCTGATATTGTTTCTAATTATAGAGAGAGAGGAAATCATGCAAATGATTGAAGTATTGTTAGATGATAATAATAATGTAGTAATTATAATAGTAATGTATAGTATGGTAAAGAATGGTATGCAAGCTATTAATTTCATATCACTATTCATTTGCTAGTTTTGTTGGATGCTGATGTTTATGAGCTCAAATGACATGCTGTGTTTCTGCAGGTGCTTTCTCTCTGTCCATAAGAGATTACTCTCTCGAGCAGGGTGATGTGGTCAAGCACTATAAGATCCGTGCGCTTGATAATGGCGGCTACTACATCTCTCCCTCCACGACCTTTCCTTCTCTACAGGAATTGGTGACCTATTACTCCAGTAAGTTTTGTAGCAATGCCAGTTAAAGAAATAGTTCACCCAAAAATTAAAATTTTGTCATCATTTACTCACCATTATATTGATCTAAACCTGTATGATTGTCAATATTCTGTTGAACACAAAGGAAAACATTTTGATAAATGATTGTAACCATATCGCTGATGGTACCCACTGACTTCCATAGTAGGATAAACAAATACTATGGAAGTCAAAGTGTACTGCAACTTACAGTCATTTATCAAAATATTTGAATAAAAAAACCTCATGCAGGTTTAGATCAACATGAAGGTGAGTAAATGCTGACAGAATGTTCATTTATGGGTGAACTACAGTGTATTCCTTTAAGTTATTGCAGCTTGAGTTCTTTTGCTTTTTAGCAGATAAATTGGCATTTGCAATAAGTTAAGTTGCGTTGCATAATGGTTGAGATTTTACTAAGAAATACTATAAACCTTGAATATATTTTACCTTATTGTTACAGAAGAATAAATATCCTAATGTAAAATCCTTACTGTAAAATACAGTACAGTAGGTTAAGTGTCATGGATGCTACTTTGAATCTAGCTGTCGGGTACAGTACTTTAAGTAATTTACAGTATCATAAGCTCTAAAATATGCTGTGTTATTTTCAACCCAATAGCCCAGCAGCTGGGTTGAAATTAACCCAGAAAATGTCTACTGTATATTTAACAACCCTGTATCACGAAATGATGTACCTATAGTCACGTACATTTGTGAGTCTTATGAACATGTCACGGATTTCTGTTTACGTGTCACTGTCACGTATTTGTTACTCAACTGTTTTGTCCTATTTTCAAACCATTGACGCTTCGGTTTAGGGTTAGATTTGGTGTTTGGTTAGGATGTCACTTTAAGTATTGGTTTATACTAGGGATGCACCGATAGGATTTTTTGGGCCGATACCGATTTAAACAGACAACTTCTGGCCGATACCGATGCCGAAACCGATATTAAACACTTGTATACAATACTATACAGTTGGTCTATTAGCTAGTTTATTTCTGCATCAAATTATTTTTACCTGAACACGGATTGGATCTAATTAACATTCAACTGACCAACATAATAAAGAGGCATAAATTAAGCTAAAACAAATATAATAAGACAGCATGACAACCTTCAATGGTGGTTTTTGCTATTCAACATTTATTTTATTAACGACATTAACAAATTTTTTACATATAATGGATTTCTTTATGCAGTTAATTAATAAACAATCGGTATCGGCCTTTCTCGTGCTATTGCCGATATGCCGATGGTTTCAAATTCATTAAAAATCGGCCGATAAATATCGGTGGCCGATACATCGGTGCATCACTAGTTTATACCTTTTTCATGATTTCTTTTTTATATTTTATGATTTTTAAACCATTGTCGCCTGGCATTAGGTTTATAGTTGGGTTTGGGTAAAGATGTAATTTTATGTAAATCTATCCCTAAACTGAAGCGACACTGGTGAGAAAATAGGACAAAACAGTTCAGTTACAAATACGTGACAGTGACACGTAAACAGAAATGCGTTAAAATGCGGAAAACCGTGTCAGTGTCACGCAAAAGACTAACAAATCTAAGTCACTATAGGTACTTAATGTCGTGATACTGGGTTGATATTTAACCCATGGGTTAAACAACCCAGCATTTCGGTTTAAAACAACCATGGGTTAAATTACAACCCAGCAGACTGGGCTTGTCCATTTTTGACCTAATGTTTTGTTGAAAATAACCCAGTATGTACAGTGTTTTAAGAAAACCCTTTTTACAGCTTTTATAAAAAAGTAGTTAGTTGCAGTTATTTTTTTGTTGTTGTTGTAAAGCTGCATGTGCAATACAAAGCCAAAACAGAGTAACTGCATTAACAAACATAATGGGGTGGTTTCCCGGACAGGGATTATACTAGTCCTAGACTAAAAAAAATTAAGAGCTGTCCAAACTGAAAACAACTTGCACTTACATTGCTTAAAATACATCAGTACTCTTTGTTTTGCCTCAAAACGCAGACAAGTAATGTTTTTAGGAAGGGATGTTTGTTATTTACTAATTAAACTACGGACTAGTCCTGGCTTAAGCTAATCCCTGTCCGGGAAACCACCCCATGCAGTATTTACAAATAGCATTTGGAGTATTGGTAGTAGACATGTGCACTTGTGATATTTAGAAGTGTTCACTGAAGTGCAGGAGACAAACAATACACCTGTTTATTTTTTTTATTTACATTTATTATAATTTCAATTTTTTTTATTTTTTTTTATTCTAAATAACTAATTTATCTTTAAATGAAAATTTTCTAAATTTATAACTGTGTTTGTCACAAAATAACATCCAGCAATTTTCCTCTGCTACACTGCTATGTACTCATTGCAGTATCCAGTTGTTAATAGAATAATATTTTATAATGAAAACAGCTCAGCTACTGTCATGCTACTGAAATATGTCTGTAGTGTCCTTACTTTTATTTATTTAAATGCAGCTGTGTACTAAATAATACATTTAAAGGAGGTGAGTTTTGGCAAACATGTTTTACTTTACCATAAGCCATCCAGTCTCCCCCACAGGACGCTCTGTGTGGTTGTAACTGTATACGCATGACAGACACTTGCTTTAACCACCAAATAAACAGGTCAACTTTGGTCTGATCTTGTGCTCTGCATCCTGACTTCACTTTGGTTAGCTTGTCTTTTTTTAGAAGTGTTTGCGTGTCACAAAAGCCACACCTTGTTTCCATATTCTGGTTTTGATGCATCTTGATTCCCATCAAGCTACAAAATCGATAATCTGTTTTTCTTCGTTCAAAACGTAGATTTAAAAAACCTAAAAGCTAGTTAATTTGCAATGCTTGTGAGTTTCTGACTCTTTGTGTTCTCACACTTTCCCCAAATTGTTTATATTGTAGGAACATCAGATGGTTTGTGCCAGAGATTAGGAAATCCTTGTAAGACTGCTGCCCCTCAGACACCCTGGGCCCAAGATGAATGGGAGATTCCCAGGGAGACGCTGAAGATGGTGAAGAAACTTGGTGCTGGCCAGTTTGGAGAAGTGTGGATGGGTAAGAATCTGACAAAACCCTAAGTGCCTGCAAGCTTTTTTTGGTGAAAACATCCACTTGAAGATCTGCTTCTTGGCATGATAAACTTAAAGGTCCTGTTCTTCCTGTGTTTTTGAAGTTTTGATTGTGTTTACAGTGAGCAATATAACATTTGTTCATGTTTCACATGTTAAAACGCGGTATTTATCACACAATTTACTTATCTGTATAGCCCTGTTTTGCACTGTCCCAAAAACGGGCTAATGTCTTCAAGTTCCTTGTCCTATGAAGTCCCTCCTACAGAAATACGTATCGAGTTCTGATTGTGTAGTTTGTTTAGTGTGTTGTGATTCGATAGCAGCTTAGCTTGCGTTAGCTTAGCTGGCAACTGACGTATTCCTGTGGGGGGAGTTTAGTGAAAAAACTGTTTTAATGATGTCATTAAAGAAGGAAGTAGAGGGCTGTAGTCCAAACCCGCCGTTCGCTGTACCTGGCAGTAAACTTTGAGCTTTATCATTTTACAGGTATTATTTATGCTATTATAGCAACATAACACACTAACTAGGGTTTAGAAAATGGGATCAGAAAGAATGTGACCTTTAAATCACTAAAGATGCAACTAGAAACATTACAAATAATGAAAGTCAGAATTGTTAAAATGAAGAAACTGAACCACACATTAGAGGGACATGTGATGCATGTGTCTGCCACATTTGGGTTGTATTGAGGTCCAAGTTCTTCTCTTCTTTGTCACTCTACATGTCTTTCTGAATAAAGGTAAAGGTTCAAAGATTAAACCTCCCTAAACTGAGTAAAAAACTCTCACATGCGCGTCATCATTTATCCAATTTGTCTTCCGTGCAGTTATATTTGATGAATGCTCTTCAATTATTCTTCTCTTTATTTTCTATACTGACCTTGATTATGTTCAAAGGCAGGTATGTGTGTCATGTGGCTTTATGTTATTGCCATATCGTAGCCGCAAAGTTGCTAAATATACTACAGCTCGGCTTTGACCATTTGACAATGATATAATTAAGCAATCACCCCTGACCCCATTTCCCTATACTGTGATGTATATGTATCTACTAAATTGACAGATGAAGCTATATAGACCAAAGGAGGGTAAACAAAAACTTTTGTGTAAATTTTTATTTTCAGTTAGGGTAAACTTACCAAAGGAGGGTAAACAAAAACTTTTGTGTAAATTTTTATTTTCAGTTATTCAGTTTGCCTTGTGGAATGTATGAACTAGGGATGCTTAACGATTAATCGTGATTAATCGTTAGCAGAATAAAAGTTTTTGTTTACATCATATATGTGTGTGAACTGTGTATAAAAACTTTGTATAAATAAATGTACACACATGCATGTATATATTTTAGAAATGTTTACATGTGTATATACATTTGTATATAAATATAAATACTTAATATATACATTTTTTTTCTTAACATTATACATGAATGTGTCCATATTTATATATATACATATTTATTATACACAGTTTACACACATATGTGATGTAAACAAAAACTTTTATTCTGCTAACGATTAATCACGATTAATCGTTAAGCATCCCTAGTATGAACATATCATACATTTAAATAACTTAAGTGAATTAGTTCTTATTTGTTATTAGTTAATAATTAGTTATTAATAATAGTATAATAATAAAATTATTATTAAAATAATAAAACAATTCTAAAAGGGGTAACTGTAATTTATTTTGATTTGTTGTATGTAATAATTGGTATCATATTTGATCATAAATTATTGATTCTGAAGAATTTTCTCACAAATCCTCTGTAACAATCAGACTTAAAATGCAGCATATTTGTGGTGAAACTGGTTTGTTTGAGTGTGCATTTCTGCTTTTTAAGTAAATCTTATTTCATTTCAATGTACTGTATGTTCCTATTGCTCTTGCTTGTAGGGTACTATAAAAACAGACAGAAAGTAGCCATTAAGACTATGAAGGAGGGCAGTATGGAGCCAGAGGCTTTTCTACAGGAGGCTAACCTCATGAAGCAGCTACAACATGACCGACTGGTCAAACTGCACGCTGTGGTCACCAAAGAGCCCATCTTAATTGTCACAGAATACATGTCCAATGGTTAGTATCACCATAACCATCTCTAATTTGTTTTTCTTATTATCATATTATTTATACTTTGTTTCTTTTTGCTTTTTCAAGGATGTTTGTTGGACTTCCTCAAAACAGATGATGGCCGCAAATTAAAACTTCCCAAGCTGATTGATATGTCTGCTCAAGTATGATTTTTTTAAAATAATTTAATTAATTATGATGAAAACACTTTACAATAAGGTTGTATTAGTTAACATTGGTAAACAAACAATGAACAACATAGTTTTTAGCATTTATTAATTCTTGTTAATGTTAATTAATGCCAGTACAGTTATTTATGTTAATTTATTGTGCATTAAGTAATTGTAATTGTTTCAACATTCGATTTTTATAAAATAAATCGATTTTATTAAATGCTGAAATAAACATGAACTAAGATTAATAAATGCTTTAGAAAAAGTGTTAGTTGGTTAGTTCATGTTAGATAATGCATTAACTATTGTTAACAAATACAACCTTAATTTAAAGTGTTACCATTATGTTTTCTAATGTCAACATTAGCTAAATAAAAACAGATTTTAAGACAAAGCATATTTTAAACTACAGACATGGTTTGGTTAATATGGGGAGCATTTTCAGGCAATGCAATGCATGAGAAACTGCTTATTAATTTGGTTAATACAGGGTTGATTCAAGGTTATTTCTGGCACAGCAATTACATTTCAGCAAACTATTTTAGGAACCGTTTTCACCTAGAGAATCCCTGCCCACATAGAGGAAACAGTTTTGGTACATATAAAGGAAACAGCTTTTAGTTTTCTTAGTTCATGGCCTAAACGTTTTTAGAATTAAACTCTTTTAACAACCACCCCAAAATTAGATCTTTATCTTCCGGGCAGGAACTGACGTCAAATTTTCCATCAGCCAGAAGCCCCAACCATGCGAGACTGCGTGCTTGTTAGATTTTAAAAAAGCAGCTTCCTGTTAGAGACCACTTTGATGGCGCATGCTGTTTTCTGCGTGCGCATTTATGTTAAATGTTTTTAAACATTTGTTTATTACAGAATGCCAGTCCGTGCATTTAAAATTTGAGATATTTACATTGAGGAATTCTCATCAGATTATATGTGACCCTGCCTGTGAAATACAGAAAGCCTCATAATCTGACGTTGGGATTAGGTGCATCAAAGTTTCTCATTTCATTTTAATCTTTGACATTGCGTTTCTCACACAGCAAAATCAACAGTGTTAAATGTACACAGCTGGTGTATATACAGCTATCACCAGGTCTGGAAATATAAAAACAAGCAGTGTATACATTTAACACAGGTGATTTTGCTGTGCAGTCAATATTAAAGATATCAAGGTTAATATTTTACAGAATCTTCTTTACATTATGCAGGATGATTTTATATAGAAAAAATAGTGACAAAATACAGTTAAAATGACTTTATTATAGTTATAAAATAACTAAATATTACATTTATATACAATCATCAATCAGATAATTTTTTTAAATGTCAAAGGTTTTTGAATTGTTGACAGATTCAAGTACTTTAGTAAGAAACTGTACTTATAACATATTACTTGTATTATTTACTGATTTTTAGTTTTTTTTTGTTTGGTTGAAACAAAAAAATATTTTAAAATTAGCAGTATTATTTCATACCATTTATCTTTCCCTATATTGCAGATTGCAGAGGGCATGGCTTACATAGAGAAAAAGAACTACATTCACAGAGACCTGCGTGCCGCTAATATTTTGGTGTCTGAGACTCTACATTGCAAAATAGCAGATTTTGGCCTTGCCAGGATAATAGAGACCGAATACACTGCACAAGAAGGTACGTACATTGATTTACTTCAATGACACATTGCTTATTCCATTAAATCAGATTAATGGGCTTCTGCCTGTCCTGACATTTGGTTTATAATGCGGCGTACGTAACATTTCTGACCTTTAAGCGTGTGTATGAGTTTTCAAAATGTCAGACAGAAGCTAAACTCTATGCACTGACGTATCTGACTGATTTGGGGTGTAAATCAGTTTTTTACACTTTAGGGCAAAAATAGCTTTTAATGTGGGTTCATCATCAGCTGTTTAGCTGATACTATCAACACTGGCAAGCATTTCCCCCAAGCTAATTTGCAAATTACGTTCTTATGCAAATCAACCATGAACTCACATGAGTTCATAACTGTTTTACAATGCGGCTTATTTTGTATAAATTTGTACCATATGAGTCGTATATAAATGTATAAAAAAATGCAGCGTTATTTTCAGCCCGCTATTGTGTCAAAAAGGAACACACCCAGGTTGTTGGGTTGTAATTTAACCCTATGCTGGCTGGTTTCAACCCATTGTTGGGTCAAATGTAAACATTTTCTGGGTTAATTTGTGCCTTTTTGTGCCAATGCTGGGTTGAAAGTAACCCAGAATTTATTTTTTGAGAGGTTAAAAGAATCAATAATAAAGCCTCGAGTCACCACTAAATCCAACCTCACTGGAGCAAAAGCAGATCATGCAAAACATACAAATGATATTAAGCAAATTCATACAAATAAGCCACCTTGTGGAATAGTTGCGAATTGCAATGAGATTATGTTTGCATACTGCATATAACTGTTTCACTTTACCAACCATGTAAAGTCTCACTCAATTTTATGTCCTATCACCATCTTTTTTAAACCATCAGGTGCAAAATTCCCTATTAAGTGGACAGCCCCCGAGGCCATCAATTTTGGTACCTTTACTATCAAATCAGATGTTTGGTCATTTGGAATTCTTCTGACAGAGATTATCACATATGGAAGAGTCCCATATCCAGGTAATAAAAGTTTATTTTGGTCTTTAGCAACCATTCAGCAGGTCAAAATTATTATTATTATTTTTTAAAGGATTATTTCATTTACTTAAAAAAAACAGATAATTTACTCACCACCATGTTATCCAAAATGTTAATGTCTTTCTTTGTTCAGTTGAGAAGAAATTATGTTTTTTGAGTCATTTTAATGGACTTTAATGGACCCCAACACTTAACAGTTTTAATGCAGTTTCAAATTGCAGTTTCAAAGCACTCTAAACGATCTCAAACGAGGCATATAAGGGTCTTATCTACGATTGTCATTTTTGACAAGAAAAATAAAAAATATGCACTTTTAAACCACAACTTCTCGTCCTTATCCGGTCGTGTGACTAATCATTTAAGGTTTCTACACACTTAAAAATTAAGCAGATGCTGAAGGATCAAATGTTTTGGTTCTTATAGAATCATTAAAGTTGCAATAAAATTGAAATTAAAAAGTGAATTTTTTGGGGAATGTTTTTTTTTTTACAAAGACTTATCTGTGAGCTTTATTATTTTAAAAAAATGAATGCGCCCTAATAATCTTTAATCAAAAATGCAATTCTCCTCCCTGATGTCTCTTTACTTCCGGTCATATGGGTATCGCAGGTGGGCGGAGTCAGGGAAAAGATTGTAGCGATTAGGAATTAGCAACATGACCCAGCTTCCAACGATCCAATCAATTCCCAATGGAGGAATTTCAGCCCTACCTTTTGTCATTTCCGAACCCGTTTCACTCGGATATACGTCACCACGGGGAAAATAAGACAATCGCTACTTCCGTTTTATGGCGACTTTAAGAGTCCATATGCTTGCTATTAAAACAGTGATATCCATAGATATGTACAATAAAGGCTAGATGTGTTACAGCGGAGTCTCTAACGTCATCACCTGGCGGCCATCTTAGCACAGGGAGCTCGCTCACTCGTATCATTGTGTTTTAATGATGCATGTACTTTTAAATGACCATAACTTTTTCTACTGATTTTCTAATGGTTTGGTTTCTTACAAACGTTATTAACGTGGCTATAATTCTGGATACTTTAACATGTTTCATGAAAATGTTTTTTTTTTAGTATAAGTATGCAGTATCATCAGTACATCTTTGACGTTTAAGATGGGATGATCTTCCAAAACTTTGACCCTTTAACAGCCTGCCTCTGTTCTTCACTCTAATGTTAATTTAGGCATGACGAATCCGGAGGTGATTCGTAACCTTGACAGGGACTACAGGATGCCTTGTCCAGATGGCTGCCCAGAGGAACTCTATGACATCATGTTGAAGTGCTGGAACGAAAGACCAGAGAACAGACCCACCTTCGAATCTTTGCAGGATATACTCAATGACTTCTTCATTGCCACAGAGGGCCAGTATGAGATGCACCCGTAGCACCCGGGGCACTCTGACTGAAGGAACTATATGAATATATACTGTAAATGACTGAAGGATACATACAGTATATACGTAATTAATATGGAGTGGAATGATGGACTAAGCCCCATATCAAATGTCGAATAATTTACTACTAAAGCAAGCACACAAAGCAGTACTGTATATTAGTAAATATGTATATTTGAACTTTTTGTAACGGTTCTCATGGATTTATTTTTTTAAAGATGCTGTGCAATTTTTGGTAAAACATTTTCCTATAGTTTCATTTGCATGGACATCCACGAGGGTAGGGTGATTTCCACTAAAATCTTCCCTCCAGGGGTCAACCAGTGGTGAGAGTCTGTTGGCTGTTTACCGACCAATGCAGATTCAGTGGAAATCCTGCTGGAAGCCATTCATTATTTTTCAGTTTAGTTTGGTGGTGCACAGCTTGCACACTTCACTTTGACAAAACCACGCACAGTTCTGTTTGTAGCAGCCAGTAAACAAGCTCTTATAATTTACTCTGAAGTTGTAGTAAAGCAGTTCGCTGACATTTCACATTACTATAAAACATTGTGTAGTTCCTTTTAGAGCTTAACTGAAGCGTAGGTGTTTGAAATAAACAGGGCATGTTCACATAAAAATTTGATTATACTACTGACTTCACTATTTTCATGCATTTGTGTGATGGTTGGAGGAAACCGTAATATTAAGATAGCCATTAGTCAGACTTCCTCCTGAGATTATATACTGATGGAAAATGTTATTTTTATCAGATAGATTCAAAATGAACTGATAACAGAGTAGTGTGGATTGGTTTTATGTAGTGACATGTCATGGTATAACATCATTAGCATGTATATGTAATTTAGTTTTTAAAACTTTTATTATACGAACA
Source organism: Paramisgurnus dabryanus (assembly GCF_030506205.2). NCBI lineage: Eukaryota > Metazoa > Chordata > Actinopteri > Cypriniformes > Cobitidae > Paramisgurnus > Paramisgurnus dabryanus. Next base: position 23,013,227 of record NC_133348.1, on the reverse strand, counting down.
CTTCATGAAAGCTCTATAGAACATTTATTTGCAATAATCACTTTAAGAACTATTAATATAGCATATCTTTTAGTTAATATGCTATGGTGAAATTTCTCCTATTTCATTATGCAAAGTCTGGTTTGCTTGTTAAAATGAATGTGAAGAGCACATAGCAAACTCACAGCCCCTCTGCGCTCTATACTCACCCCTGGGGTTTTTACATGTTTGGATATAATTAAATGAGAATGCAACCAACACCCAAGAGCTGCTCCGGTGGTTTCCGATCTGCCAATCTGCTGTGGAAACAGGAAGCATTGAGTCAGCATTCCTCTCACGATAAATTCTCTATGGCTTGGAATTTCAAACATGCTGAAATTTTCCCCTGCATTCGTGGAAAATCATAAGTGTTCAGTTAGGAAAACCTTTCCAGGAATGTTGATTTGGCAAGTGTTTTGAGTTCCTGTAGCTCACTTGGTCGAGCACAGCACTGGCATCACTCAAGGTCGTAGGTTTGATTGGAATGTATGCATTATACTTTAATTCCCTTTGGATAAGAGCATCTGCCAAATGCGTAAATAAGTCAAGGTGATGCTCTGAAGATGTTTTATGAATGATGCAATGCAAGACATGTATTTACTCTTTGTGTAGAAATGAATGGGAGTTAATTGTGTTCTCTGTTACGTCTTTTCCCCCAATGGTTCTTTTACATATTAAGTTACATACATTGATTTCACAATCATTGTTATGAAAAGAGCTGCAGGGCAACAGGGAAAAATATCCGGAGGGCATTTTATTTTCATACTTGTAAATAGAGAAACTTTTACTTTTACCGCATAGAAAGTTTGGTACCTGTGTTGATGCATCATTACATTTGTGTGAAAATACACTCACCTAAAGGACTATTAGGAACACCATAATAATACTGTGACCCCCTTTTGCCTTCAAATTGATTCAACAAGGTGCTGAAAGCATTCTTTAGAAATGTTGGCCCATATTGATAGGATAGCATCTTGCAGTTGATGGAGATTTGTGGGATGCACATCCAGGGCACGAAGTTCCCGTTCTAACACATCCCAAAGATGCTCTGTTGGGTTGAGATCTGGTGACTGTGGGGCCATTTTAGTACAGTGAACTCATTGTCATGTTCAAGAAACCAATTTGAAACGATTTAAGCTTTGTGACATGGTGCATTATCCTGTGAGAAGTAGCCATGGTGGTCATAAAGGGATGGACATGGTCAGAAACAATGCTCAGGTAGGCTGTGGCATTTAAACAATGCCGTTTTGGCACTAAGGGGCGTAGAGTGTGCCAAGAAAACATCCCCCACACTATTACACCACCAGCCTGCACAGTGGTAACAAGGCATGATGGATCCATGTTCTCATTCTGTTTACGCCAAATTCTGACTCTACCATCTAAAAGTCTCAACAGAAATCGAGACTCATCAGACCAGGCAACATTTTTCCGGTCTTCGACTGTCCAATTTTGGTTGAGCTTGTGCAAATTGTAGCCTCTTTTTCCTATTAGTAGTGGAGATGAGTGGTACCCGGTGGGGTCTTCTGCTGTTGTAGCCCATCTGCCTCAAGGTTGTGCGTGTTGTGGCTTCACAAATGCTTTGCTGCATACCTCGGTTGTAACGAGTGGTTATTTCAGTCAAAGTTGCTCTTCTATCAGCTTGAATCAGTCAGCCCATTGTCCTCTGACCTCTAGCATCAACAAGGCATTTTCGCCCACAAGACTGGATGTTTTTCCCTTTTCACACCATTCTTTGTAAACCCTAGAAATGGTTGTGCATGAAAATCCCAGTAACTGAGTAGATTGTGAAATACTCAGACTGACCCGTCAGGCACCAACAACCATGCCATGCTCAAAATTGCTTAGATCACCTTTCTTTCCCATTCTGACATTCAGTTTGGAGTTCAGGAGATTGTCTTGACCAGGCCCACACCCCTAAATGCATGGAAGCAACTCCCATGTGATTGGTTGATTAGATAATTGCATTAATGAGAAATTGAACAGGTGTTCCTAATAATCCTTTAGGTGTGTGTATGTGTCAGCTTTTCCATGTGCTGGTCGTTTTTATTTATAAATAAGACAAATGAAAGGGTTAAACTTCATAGTCAGCAAACACTCTGTTTTGGCTCCCTATTCACTATAGTGTGATTTACGTAGGCTACAGAAGACCAATTATACTAATGCATAATCACAAATTGCTTAACTGCAAAAAGTTCAGCCCATTAAAGAGATTACAAAGGCTTTTCTTAAAAAAATACTATAGGCTATATATAGGCATAGGTATATATACAGCATATATTGTGCACCTACTTGAGTTGACATTATCATTTGGCTACAAAATCTCTTTTTGCTTCCATTTGCTCTACATCACTTCCTGCTAAAAGCAAACTGAAAGATACTGACTTTAGGCCTAGCAATGAAATTAGGAAAATAGAGCCATGCAATATGAATTGGTTTAGAAGCAATATAGTTTAAATGTATTTTAACTATTAAATCTGTTAGAGCATTGGTCTTCAACTGGGGGTCCGCCAAGCTATTTTTGCTAAAAATGTAAAATATATGTACAAATCGTTACATGACCCCTTTAAGTTGTCACATAGGCTTGCGTTCAGTTTAGCCAGTGGACCAAAATAAAATATCTGACGATTAAAAATGTCCACTCAGGAAGCAGCAGTAGTGACAGAAAAAGCATCATAAAACAGGTAATTCTTATAGGCATGTGTGTCTTCCTTTCAGAATGTTATTTTAGAATCAGTGCAACATGTTCATCTATATCTCTGAACTTGAACGGCTGTTTCACGCTGTTCGGCTTTAAAGCGCTAATTCAACAGGCACATGACACCACATTATAAAGGCAGTCCTGATGGGCCCCCATGCCCACCCCCATAATATATTCAAGACTTTTCAAGGGCCCTCTCTTCCTTTGGGGCCCTGGTAATCAGTACTGGTTTTATCCCCGGTCTGATGCCCCTGTTCATAGTCAGTTTGAAATCCGCCTCTCAAAAAGTTGCCTCAAAGAGATGCGCTCGGACTCGTTGCATGTTGTTCTTCTGAGTCATATGATGCTCTGCAGAAAATAAACCTGCATTACTCAAACTCGTGACAATGATGATCCACGAGAAAGGCAACAAACCTTTGAATTATAAAGTAGCACAAACTCCATCCCCACCAGAATCTCTGTGCCATTTGCCATGATCAATCATCTTTATAAACTGAAAGACCAGGTTCAGGTGTAATTGTCCATTTCACAGTAAAATGAAAATGTATTACACTGCAAATACCTTAAAATAATGTTTAAACTACTGTAAATAAAACTAAATAAATAAAAAAGCGCATACTAGTGCTAAAGTATTGTTTAATATAGTATGGCTGTGTGAATACTGTATGGTTTGTTTCTATTTATAAAACAGTTCCAGTCCTTGATTCTGATTGGTCAATAGTTGTACTTTACTCCACTTTGCGTTGTGCCTAATACGAAAAGGCACCTCTCGTACCTTACTGCTTATTAATTCTGTTTTACACATTTAGTATCAGGGGGTCCCTGCTCTATGCCTCTCTCATCTAAGGGGTCCCCGCCCTGAAAAACTTTGAAGACCCCTGTGAAGACTATCCTCTTCAGTTATTTTAAATGCATTTAGCAGTATATAGTTTGCAAGAGCATTTACCTCTTTCTTTGAATCTTTTTTTATAATATGAAATACACGGCAAAAAAAGAAAAGTAGAAATCCTGCACGTTGTTGTTGCAAATAAAATAATTGCAGTACCACAAATGCAATGTATAGCTTTAGTCACATAAACATTTCATCACACCCTCTCGCTTTATCTTAGACATTTCCACTAGGGGGTAGTGAAGCACAGTAATCCTGCACGACTGAACATCTTCATGCTCTGAATGGTGCCAGATCACATAATCTGACATAATAATTGACATCTCTTTACAAACACTGCACTTTGCAGGACTTCTGAAACTTGTGCACCCTGTAAATGACTCGTCTGCCAGGCAGCGAGCCTAACATCTTCATTAGCAAGGATGCTGACGTTGTCTACGGTTAATAAAGGCAAAACTAACCAGTCAGCTGTTAAGCTACTCTTTTTCAAAGAATATCAGTCTACTCACCTATAAAACAATTTCTCATGACATCTATGATTGCCTGGCAATGAAATCACCCTTTTTAATAACATCACAGATTCTTCACGGTTGAGTTAACTGTGTTCATGTATCAGCTTAAATAACTTACACTGTGTGGGTAAGTGAATACTCTGATGATGTACAGTAAGTCGTTTTTGCTGAACACATTTTTGCTTGTTCTGATAAAGATCTGCAGGTGATCTCCCTGAGCTAACAGAAAAAAACTTAGTCGTCCAATCTCTACAGTATACACAATTTTCTGAATTACTCCAACTTTAATTTCTATAAATATTAAAATATTATTAGTAGAACTTTGACAAACATAATCCAATGAAAACATCAAGAAGGACCACAGCAAATTTGCATGCAACCTTCGTCCTTGAGATAACTTTGCTAGCTCTGTTTCATTTATGTCCCCCAGATGGAAGAACAAAACATTTACTCCATCTCTCCCTCCTTTACACACCATCAGTGGCGGGCAAGTGATGTGAATACAAAGCAGTAAGGAACACAATCTGATTCATTTCACAAGACAGCAGCTGTAGATCCAGATTGATATTATCTTTCTTATTTAACACTTTAGTTAACTTGTTAAACATGACCAGTATGCTGTGTTACCTACACAACTTAAATGTAACCACTTATTTTACAAAAAAACTAAAATTATATATTTAATTGCCTATTCTGAGCTCCACAAAAATCTAGACAAATCTTAACAGTCTATATATAGATACACCTTAAAGTTGTTTTTACCAAAGGGAAAACTTTAGAAATTATAAAATTTTAAGTCAGCATGAAATCCAAACTGACCTACTGTAACTTTTACTCTATGACTCTTATTGTGCAGAATGCATTGGTAAGCATTATCATACTTTTACAATCTTTTTGAAACACCTACGTCCAGCTGGCTCTTTGACTTAGAATAGAAAGGCTTACAGCCTAAAATGCCATGGCTTCTACTGTGGACACATTGTTTCATGTTAATCCAAGTGATGGAAGAAAAATACTGGTCATACTTTAGACTGGAAGTATTTTTAGACAAATCATCTTGACTGCTTAGCATATTAAAGTATTAGAGAGCATGTACAATTTTATTTTACATAAATCAAAAATAAAATTTTGTGGATTTTTTAATGAAATAACATTATTGTTTTCACTGGAACAGTTAAAGATCCTAAATAATATATGTACCATTTTGGAAAATATGTACTGTATAAGGTACTAGTACCTGGGAGGTACCAATACGCAATCTTTAGGTACAAAGTTGTACTTTTTGAAAGTGTACCACATCAGTGACCGCTTTTGTACCTTATTTTTGAGGAGGTGTAGTTCTTACATAGATAAAGGAGTTCAAATCTGGCATGCCTTTGTCCCATTCAGTTAAAAGCCAGATGTAAATGTCATTTCTGATCTAAAACTGAGTAAATAAAGGATTGGTTTATGTAAAATGGACATAAAAATCCAAATACTGTAGACAATGCAGGTCCATGAGGGCCTATTGCAAAGGTCCCCTCAGCCTCAGAGTAATGAATGTGATTGATATCAATCTGTAAGAAATGGGGCATCCTTAATTAAAAGACTGTTTCTATGGCCTTGAAATCCTGCCCTTTCTGATGATAAAATCGACTATGGGTTCTCCTTCTCCCTCTTAAAGAAACAATTAGAGAGAATCTGTAGCTGCTAAAATCAATGGCTGTGCTTACTCTTATTTTTACCAAAGAAATAGATAAAACGTTATGAAGCTCTTCTTTTGTGGCGAGAATTTAATTTCTTAGCTATTTCACTGCATTGAGGTAAATGCAGTAGTCTTCAGTTTTAAATACCTGTAGTAGTAAAGGCTTTTATACTAATTGCTAATATTGTACAATACTAAATGATGAGGAAATTATTGTACTTTATTCACTCTGGTTCAAAGTACAAAAAAATTAAATTTGTGCAAAAAGAGTGCAATAGCCTAAGAAGTTCAGGTCAAAGCAGACTTTTTCCACAAATAACTTATATTACTGAAGGAAATAAAAAGAACATACAGCCATGGCAATAATCTCTTCATTTGACCCCATTCAATGTAATTTTCATTATGATGAAAATGATTATGATGTGACACATATTATTAGATGACTTGCGCCTTTGTGTTAGAGGACTGTATCCAATGTTCAATCTAATACTGTGTGTGAACCCATTCAACAGAATGCCACTTTACTCATAATTAAGTTCTGTTTCGGTCAGATGGTAAAAAAAGGAATTGTTCCAAGTTTTATCGTCTTCAAAATTCACAGAGAGGATGAGATAAAACCAGTATTTTTTTTCTGATACAGGTAAAGCATACAGTATTTTAATGAGCTTATGGAACATATGTGACAAATAAATCACACACAGGTCTATTAGCTCCAGTGCATTAAATTATTATGCACGATAGGATAATTTACTTATCCATGCCCTTATTACAGTATTCCACTCAATGGTTAAGTTGCAGTTGTAGGCCACTTTATACTGCACTTGTATGCTTACAGTATAGTGCATAGTGCCACCTTGTGATCAATATGCAATAGCAATAAATTCACCCAAAGAAAACCACAGATGTTAATTATAAAATGTGAAAAGTTTTTGTTGTGGTTGCTTGACAGATTTTTCTAAATATTTCAAAATCACAGAAAAGCGACATTAATTTTACATTTGCAAAAACATCTAACATCTGTGGACAACATGTATGTTTTACATGTGATCCCATTGGTGTTTATATGGCAATTTACATGAGATTCGAACAAAATTTTGAAAACACATACAAAAATGTGGTAAAAATTCATAAAGTTATTCTGTAAGAGAAAAAACTATATTTGATTCACCATCAAAATCTTACACCAAGTCACAATTTTCAAATGAAGGTCCTATAAACTGTTCTTCATAAGACCTATTTTTGTTTCCCAAAGAACCATTCATTCCAACGTTCTTCAAACAACCATTTCAAATTGCCTTTTAAAAGTCTATAGTTCCTTTAAAGGAAAAAAATCACTGTTTTTCAATATTTTATGGTGTTACATCAACTTAGACGAATTAATATATCCCCATCTTTATTCAATGCGTGCACTTAATAATTATCTTTGTACAGCGCGTCATCAATTTGTAGCATTTAGCCTAGCCCCATTCATTCCTTAGGATCCAAACAGGGATGAATTTAGAAGCCACCAACACTTCCATGTTTTCTCTATTTAAAGACTGTTAGTTACAACAGTAAGTATAGAGACAGAATAAAACATGGCGATTTTTAAAACAGATAAAAAATGAGAACTACATTGTGGCGGAAGAGCACTTAGTTTGCAGCACTTTGACCTTAGCACCCAGTAACATCATCACTCCTGAGTCCTGACTACTCCCCCTCTTGCTCAAACTTCCGCCAATATTACCGCCAATATGTCATTCATAGGTTCTCTTAAAAATAATTTATTTAATTTTTTTTTTCTAAAAAAAAAAAAAACACATTTTGTGCATCAACAGGTTCTTTGCTTAAGGTTGTTCCCATCTAAAAATGCTAGGTTGTTTAAACCCATGGTTGGGGAAAATATGGACAAACCCAACTGCTGGGACAAATTAACAGAAAATGTCCAGATTTGACAAAATCATGGGTTGAAACACTGATATAACAAACCCCAATCGTTCCAACCAACACCATTTTAATTTAAAATGTATGTCTTGGTTGGTGTTTGTTGAATCAGTGTGAATCTGTTGCGAACTTTGTTTGATATTTGTTAATTAGAGTTTACTTGGGCCAGCAAAAATGGTTCTTCTGTGGTTCAGCTTTATTTTTAATGAGTGTTTGGCATTGTATTTTTCCATAAACGAATTATGGCAGAGGTGTTTGAAATGTAGTCAGTGAACAGGAGGCATTCCAACCCCATAAATGTAAAACAGAAGTATGATTAAGGAGGAATTAAACTACCCCAATGAGTTTGGTCTTGTACAGCACATTAAGTGAGACAGCTCAATGAGTCCTGGCATTTGAGGGATGTTACGACACTGGGATTTACACGTGCACGGTTATAAATACATCTTCGTGCTGTCTCGTTCGCTAAAGCGCATTCACGCGCAGCAGCTGTGGAGCTGTCCGCGTGCTGAAGACTCGCTCCGTCCATTGATCTCAATACACCTCAGACGCTGACAGTTCCTCACAAACTGAGGAAAGCCTGAAGTACTCGACCATCATGAATACGTCGGGAAACCTTTGAGAATTCTAGCTTGAGATAGCGAAGAAAAGTCAGCATTCAACCTGCTGCTGAGATGGACGTTCAGACACGTGTGCTAACCGAGTCGTTGAACATGATGTCCATCGTGAGATTTCTGCAGCTTTTTTACCTCATGTAATATGTTTTATCTGGATGAATGCGTCATTTTATAATTATGTTATAACACAAAATCGTAGAAGCAAAGAGGTACATCTTTTTTGGAGTCGTTGAGATTTGTGAAGGACTGAAAGACTGCGATATGGCTCGTCTTCTTGCTCTCAGTAACTCTGTCGGACTGTTGCTCTTCGGCAGTGTAATGTTTCTGGTGGCAGCAAGTAAGTTTAATTTTTACAATTAAACATTGCCGCTTCTAAGCAAATTGATATTCTGTTTTAAATTGTCTGAATGCACTTGGCAGTGTGCTTGTTGAAATGTGATTAACCTTTGATTTGCTGAGTTGCAGTGGATGCGGTATGTTGCCAGTTGTATGCGTTTTTGAATGCAATGCAATACCAATTAAAATGCATAAAGGAAAAAGCATGCAAAGTAGGTTACGGCAGATGCTCGCCTACTTTGGATGCTTTTTTAACCCAAGGAAAGAATGTAACATGCTAACTACAGTACATAATGAGATGAAGGGATGTTTTAGATGTTATAAACTTCAATTTATCATAGTATTATGCCATTGCTTTTGCTAGTGTTAAAACATTTGTAAACTTGGCAGATCATCCTAAAGATGGACCAGAGACTAAATACTATCTCAATTGATTGAAATAGCACTATTAAGTGAATGTATTAGTAGTTGTTTTGTAAGATATATTACTGTAAATGTGAGTCAATTGGGTTTGAGAAGAATTTTAATCTATGGCGTGAAAGTGTTTTCTTAATACTGTGATCCTCTTTTTTCCTGATGTAGTCATCTGGGATTTTGGGGTGGCTTTGAAAAGGTTGTAGAGTATTTGATGCTCATGTTCTCACATGCACAGCATTTCTTTTGAGGTCTTTAAAATCCAAGAGCTCTCTTAAAAAATCAGCACATCTCTTTTTATAAAGAATAAATTATAACTGTAATAAGTAGCAAAATAAAATGTGTATAAATGTGTATTAATTCTCATTAATGCATAATAATGTTATAGTATGTAAACTGTATGAAGCAGTATACATCTGCTGCTCAGCAAGATGTACTAAATTAAATGGGTGATTCTCACGAAATCCAGATTTAGAAGGTGTCCAGCATCAGAATGTTTGAAAAGCCCTTGAAACCAATTTTTTTTTACACATAATAAGATTAAGGTCTGAACTTACTAGAACCATTAGAGGATTTAAAAAAATATTTCCTATATAGCTATTTACATTTTTTAGATTATCATTATCAAAAATTATCATTACCACAACATGATATTACATTAAATATATGCATTTACAAACTCATGTTTTGGTAATGAGAGCTAAAAAGCTGTCTAGGTACTATGAAAAACAAAATTTTAACTTTTATCTGGGGAGAAAAAATAAGAACTGCATAACTGGTAGCCATCTTGAGTGTCACAGTCAGTTATGTCTCTTCCAACTATTTTTTTGTTGTTGATAATGTTAGTTCCTTGAGTGCTTTTGTTAATTGTTGCGGAGGAGGAGAAAATTGGTCTTGGACACATTTATATTCCTTATTATTGTCTCTATGTTTACCAATGATCACCAAATACCACATGTTTATTTACTGTAAATGTTTATATGTGTGAAGGGATGGCGTCCGCGCCTCTATTCCAATACAGTGGTAACTCCGGTGCGTAACTCCAAAAAATTAGATCAATGCAGAGAGGGAAACATTTGTATTTCTGCATCTTTGGCCACTGGATTATTTCGGCACAGAATAAATGTTTGACATTATTTGGATTACTGTGTGCGAACTTTTCTTCTCTGCAATGTTTATAGTATAACATGCACTGAAGCTTTTTATTTTTTAGATTTTTTAATTATAAATATTTCCATGTCAAAGAACCCAAATCCAGTCATGGACACGTTGCGGTAATGAAAGTTTTCCAGGAAAAAACAACAAAATTGGTTTGTGTGATATCATTTAAAATCATGTGGAAAATAGTACATGAAGAGATGTTTGTAACTGTATGCTTCTTATTGTGATAGCATTTACTTTCATATCAAAGTGTTTCATGACACTTCATAAATTTTGTGAGAATCACCCAAATTTGTATTACAGAGAAACATGTAAGAAATGTCATGCTCATGATCGTGCATCTACTGTAAAAGCTGTAACTTAGTACATTGCAAAGACAGAGGTTTACGAAAAGCAGAGATAAACAAATGACAGAAATGATTTACGACAGAGATTACTTGATGTTTCTTTTCCCTGACAACAGAGAACTTTGCTGTTGGTGAAAAAGAACAATGTACAACATGGCCAAAGGTTTGCAGACATCACTTTTCTAATGCATGAATTTGGTTACTTCAATTTCAGCAAAATGAAAAGTACCAAAAAGTAAAAGCCATCAGTAGTTTACTAATTCTGGTGTGAAAGATCTTTAGGGGCCTGCAGAGAGCTTAGACCTGAACCCCTTTCAACACCTTCTGGATGAATTGGAACGGATGGAAATGAATCCCCACAGCCATGTTTCAACATCTAGCAAAATATCTTTCCCTGAAGAATAGAAGCTGCTTACAGCTTAGGAGGAACAACTCACTATTAATGAATTGAAATTATAAGCACATACTTTTAATAGGCACATACTGCATACAGTATGGAATAGCTTGGCGCCTACATACTTTTGATCATATAGCATATTTTAGTGCTTAATGTGAGGACTTGTGCAGAAGATGTGTGCCAGTTACAAATTGTCAGCTTTGCATGTCGTGAGGTGATAAGAGAATTTTATTTCCGGGCCAGACCTGGTGTACTCTGGTCACCAATTACATTAACCTTAAACTGAAACGTAGTCCTATTTTATCCCTAGTAAGGTAAATTGTTCATGGATCACTGCTAAAGCAGAGTTCAGATAGCTTATGATGTCTGTGTCGGCAAGAATGAGGTGGTGTTTGTGCACGGGTGATACAGTGGAGCAAATGATTTTTAGATGGCATACATGATTGTACAGTATAAAGTACAATGTGATCTTATTACACTATGAAAATTGGTTCAGAATAATCCCAGCCGCAGGGTTACATTAACCCAGAACATTTTCATATTGGACCCAACAGTGAGTAAAAACAACCCAGCACAGGTTAAATTATACCACAAAGGGTTGGATTTCTCCCATTTGTCAACGCAAAAATACTGGATTTTTTTAAGCCATTTTTTTTGTTCAAATATAAATATGAATTTAGCTCAACGGCTGGGTTTGTCTCTTTTTTACCCAACCCTGTGTTGAAAATAACCTTGACTTTTTTGCAGTGCATAATGATTTTATTATTTCATCAAAATTCATGAGTGAATTCATTTTCCAATGCTGAAGGATTTAACCGATTCAGCTGATTAATTTTTTCCATTATGAATCTTTTAAAAGTGCTTTGCCCTACAGTAGGCACATAGCAACAAGGTTTGTCGGTCTTTAACCCCCCTGAGATTTAAAAGGCCTGAATGGTGTAAAAAAAGCTTTACTCTATGTAAGATCTAATTATACAGTTAATTTAATCAGAGTGAAACAAATGTGAGATATTATTTTCAGATCTTACACAATACATAATATCTATTTTCTGGAATGTCATGGAATGCCGGAAAATTTGTCTCACCTTCATCCTGGAATTCTCCAGTTTGGACACTTTGTAGGCTGGTCACAAATAACTATTAAATGGTGTTGAGTCACAGTGACATCATGTTCCAGAAAGTGCAATGTTCCCCGGAGACATGTTCCCTCTGCGGTTTGTGTTGATAAAGCGTTCTGCAGTGCCATCTGGGATTGCATTATCTACCCTGAGATGAACAAACAGCTGAACATTGAATGAAATGTATGTACGAGTCTCTAACCAGAATCCATCGCATGCCTTCAGGTCTTTAGAGCACAAGATAACATAGTGATGGTGGCTGTGAAGACAAATTACTGTGTTGGTGTGTTCTCTTTATTGCACTCACCAAATGGACCTTCTGCTGCGGTTTCAGCTTTCATTTAAATCCACACTTTAGATAAAAAAGCTGTTCATGAATCAGTATTCACACTTGCTGTTTAGCTGAGTTTGGTTGTATGTATGATGTCCACTTCACTGGGCAGATGTTTAAAAACATTTCTGACTATTCAATATGTAATGTTACATGATTTTTGACCTTTGACCCTTACACCATTCTAATTGACTGTTCTCTTTATATTTATATGCATTTATGATTACATTCAATATGGCTACAAAACATTGACACAATAAAATTTCATTCTCTTAGTAAATAATTCAGAAAAGCATTTTATTTTAGAAATACGTTATTCAACGTAATGTTAACTTTCTGTTTTGTCATATTTGAAGTTTATTTTGCTCCAGTTCTTTGGTGAGTTTTGGACATGCCTGTATCTGATCTCAGGACAGTTTGTAAAGTGTCAGTTTCCTGTGAATTACTTAGACAGGACGTCTGTGTCCTGTGTGCCCTCCTGGTTTTTGCTCATATGATCAATGTGTTGCCCAGAGTGACCTCAGTGCTTCCTAGTGTTATGCAACAGCTTTGAGTGCATCTGACTTGTGCTTCATTATCTAACAGAGATGCTGTAGCAACAGAGAATATATACAGTATTTAATAAAATATATATCATATATCAGTCCCTTTTTATACTGGTGCATTCATTTTAAAATGAAAGCTATCCTCGTCTATATCAGCATTTTAGGAAGATCTCCGTCCACATTATACATGACTGTAAACACATGAAACATGACCATTCACAAACACTGAGCATGCGCATACAAAAAAGCTTATTGCGGCAATAATAGCTTGTCTCTTGCATGTGGGGCAACAGTGTTATTACTGTTTTAACCGTTTTAGCAGTTTGTATATGATGAAAATCAATAACAATATGTAAGATTTTTAAAAAATAAAATATCCAAGAACCACTTGCACAGTGTGATATATTTAATGAAGTGCAATTCGCCTTTGTTATTGTATTATTGTGTAATAGCGACCTCTATTGGTGAAAATCTATATAATGTGGCTTTAAGGTTGTTGTTTACCATTCTTTCCCGCCATTCTTTCCATCATCCCGTTTAAACAATTTTGCGTATTTCTCCAGCATTTTTAACAAAATCCCACTGGCCGTAGTTTATGATCGCTACAATCACCTCCGGTAAAGCAGGCGGTAGTATTTCTGTAACATACCACTCGAACGACATCTGCCAATGAAAGAAGAAAAAAAGCTTCACGAGGATGTGTGGAGGATGACGAGCCATGCGCCAGGCTACAACCGCCACACGCATTAGGACGCACGTCCACCCACCAGCGTATTTAAGTCCATAAAAATGTAATTAAGCTCAAATGAAATAAAACAGGTTGAACTGAGATTAACTTAAAGATGGAAGCATACAGTAATCTTCCTAGTTAAAAAAAATCAGATTACATTTATGTTAACTTGCATACATTAATCTGACTGAGAACTTTAGTGGGAGAAATTGCTTTGTCCTTTCCAGCTAACACTTTAAATATTTTTTTCCCCTCAGTTCATGTCTTTCTTTTCCATCTAAAAATGTTTCACATGCAGCATCCATGCACTATTTCCCCATCTGTAAAGGGCTTGTTATGCTTTCCTTAAATCCACTGTATTTTCAGTTAAAACTCTTAGGCTCGTTGTTGGATGTTGAATGAGGACCTGTCCCGTTTGGGTCGCTCATACTGGGCTTTTAGTTCATTTATTTTTCGCATCCTTACCTCGTACTGCTGACGGTAAGTTTCTTCAAAGTGTCTATGTTTAGTTTCGCAATGGTGTTTAATGTTCCCACTTTTGACAACCGCAACAGACTGCGAGCAATAAGGGAGAATAAATGCGTATTTTTTCACCCACCTCGAAAAACTCAGTTTTCAGCACCAACTTTCCTAATTTATGAGAATGCTATTGTTTTTCAGTCATCGAAAGCTTTCTTCACTGCATATCTGTCTGTGACGGTTCGACCCATAATGTTCGTGCCGAAACAACACTCAAACCTGGGTCGATGTAGGACCCATTTAGCGGTACTGAGCTGACCTTTAAGTGCCTGATCTAAAAAGGATTTTATAATAACGTTTAAAAGTATTTGCCATATATTTATTTCATTGCGTCAAAAGGCTATTTGAATGTGTGGGCTGATGGGGTGTGCATTTTTTGTTGTTGTATTTTTGCGTTTAGGGAAACACTGCTGTTTGTGCTTTAACTTAGAAGGTGTTCAGGAATGCAACGTCTGTGACCTGTGTGTATAACAAGTCACTTGCAGATGCAAGAGAGCCATACAAACAATGTTAGGGTTCGAGAAATTTCCTTTATTTTCCCTTAAAGGCAGGATAGGCAGGAATTATCTAAAAAACTTTTTTACAAGTTTGTCTAAACTGTCTTTATATACAAATGCATAATTAAAATGTAAGTACTCTGAAACTCGCGACCATGGCACCACCCATTGCTATGGGATCTGCCCAGACATGCGCACACCCGATTGATTTGAACGTGCACAAGGCACTCTAGGAAGAGCAAAAGTACGGCAGAGAAACAGCATTCACAACTCACAGAGAGTGCATTCACATCTCACAGTACCTGCATATCCAGTCAGCATAGGCAAACAAGGCAAAAAAGGAATAAACGAAGCAATCAAACGCGAGTAAATATCACGTGGCTTTTCCTCGAGTCGATGCGGTAGCGGTATTGTCTGCGGAGTGTAGTCCTCATCAGAGTCAACAATGCTTTCATTACGGAAACTCTTCCATGCAAAACACTGGCTTAATAGTGAGTACTAAAAGCCATCCGTTTATAAAAGCCATCTGTTTATATTCCTAGTGATAAAGTTAGGTGTATTATTACTTGTGATTGTGACTTGATGTTATTACATACACTGCGCTCCTTCCTCTCCGCTTGTCTGAGGTAATTCGCGCGTTCATGTGTTTTGGGGCGTGGCTTTAGAAGAAACCCAGAAGGGAGGGGGTGGAATGAATGGAAAAATGAGCTGTGTTTAAAACAGTGGTGAGAGGTCTACAGACACTCGATTTTTATACTCTCTTTTTCAGAGTACTTACATTTTACTTATGTATTGATATATAAAGACAGTTTAAACAAATTTGTAAAAAAGTTTTTTTAGATAATTCCTGCCTATCCTGCCTTTAATCCCAATGTTGACATGGTCATTGTCAAGATGGTCATTGTCATCTTTTGGTAGCATAAGAGGCTTGACAAATCATGAACAAATACACAAAGATCCAGGACATCCAATCAGGCAGTAAATGTTGCGAAAAAAGTTTGTCTATACTGCAGCGCAACTCCATAGTTTTCAAACTAAAACAGGGTCTGTCTCGAAATTTACAAAAGCATTACAAAAAGGTTGAAAACTATGGAATAATGTATATTTTAAAAATTCACTAATAGTCCAGGCAAACTAACTCATTTTGGAGCAAAAAATAGAAGTAATTGTAAAAGAATTTTTTTCAGCATAGATCATTTCTATGAGGTGTCCAGAACAACATACTAAAAGTCCTAAGAAATCCTAGTTGAGGAAATATGTTAATTTCTCATCAATCCGAAATGTGTGCCAATAAGGCCAGACTACAATACACCCCAATGAGGCTATTTTTTTCCTTTACTCCTATCAAAATGAAACTTTACACAATGAAAGTACCCATGAAAAGTAAATTTTTTTGTATTACAAGTTGCTTTGAAAATTTAATTTAATATGCATATGAGCTATACACTAATCGAATATGCCCAAAATACACCCAAAAGTAACTTTTTGGTATTACAAGTTTCTTTTGAAATGAATTTGAATATCCACATGAGCTTTACACTTATTTAATATGTCCTAATTTGCATAGGCAGAAACATAATTCATATGTTTGATAAATATATCAGCCCAATGTTCATCCAATCATCCTGCTGCTTTTAGACTGGCCTCTAACCTGAAAACTGCCTGGCTTGGTAAGTCCTGCCAGCTGTATAACCCCCACCGGTATAATCTTCAGGGTCACGGAGTAACACAAGCCTGAACAGAAGGGGAGAGTTGTGTTTTTTGTGTGTGTTTTTGTTATTACATTTTTTTATGTTTTTTATCCAGCCTGGATCCTCAACCCCTTCTCTGTGGCTTTTGGTTCGGGCACCCCCATATCATTTCCTGGTTTGTTCTTTACTTGGTTCTTCCACTCTGGGTTATATTCATCTGATAAAATTGCCTCACTAAAGCAATCTGAATTGCAGCACTAGCAAAATCTGTACAATTTAAATGCATGTTAAGCTAAAAAATAGATCAATACAGTAAATTTATTAACAAAACACAAGAAAGACTGATTCCTTTTTTCTTAAGGTCACTAGTATAACAGCATAAATGTACCTGAGGTTTCCTTGCAGCATTGATATGGGTAAAAAAAATTGCATTACAAAATACATTCATTACAATGCAGTGCAATTGGCCATTTATTTTGTTGGGGCACTATTATGAGTCAGTGCTGAAACAATTTATATAAAATCCTCTTATGTTTCAGAATTTAAATGACATTTTTATTAAGAATGTGTAATTGATTGTTTTCCATACTTACATTTTAATTAGGGAACGAAAACCTATACCATATTATAGATTTTTATTTAAAAGCAACTAAATGATTTCAGACTTTTTCCATTCAAGATGACACATCGAGCTCTTCAAACAATCCAACCACAATCATTTTGAGGCTGTAATTCTACATCTCGTCTATTTGGCATAGGAAAGGGATGGCACTGAAAAAAGTAAAGAATGACACGAGCTTTCTCAAACAAGCTAAGGTGTTTAGCCAGTCACAGGAAAATGTGGGAAAAGGCATCATCATTGCAGGTGAAAAAGCTCTAGTATCACTGTATGGGGGCAAAAGGATGAATCACTGGACATGCTGAGATAACAGGCAATTCTTTATTAAAGTAACTCAGAACTCATCTCCAGTGGAAGCTCAATCTCTTCCTCCAACGTCAGCAGCTGCAAAGTTCCATAGTCGTTGGGTCTTTTACCAAATGATGAAGTGGAAAGGGGGAAGTGAACCTATGGACCCAAAACCTTGGGGGTGCCATGTTTTGGATGGGAGATTAATGCCAATAATGACTGATCAGCCAAGCAGCGTAACGAGCCAACACCATGTCAATTTTTTCCCAGGCTGGGAGGACCAGCTTAAACCAGCTACTGCCACCTTAAATCAGCAAAAACCAGTTACCAGCTTATGCTGGTCTTAGCCGAATTTTTGTTAATCACTGCTGTGACTAAACCAATACGCATAGGTCTAAAAGGTACCAAATTGTGAAAAGCGCTATATAAATAAAATTGAATCGAAAAAAATTAAATACATAAATAAGATGCTCACTTACATTTTAGGCTATAGCGTTACATTATAACCACATTATACTTTATAGCGGCATTTTCCGGGCTTCAGATCTGGATGGCATGATGCACACAGCAGCTCTAAACTTCAGCTCAATCATTACATTTGCAGAAAGATTGATCCTTACCATTTAAAATCATGTTTACTTACTGCTGCACTTTTGGAGTTGATAGTTACGTCAACTGTAGTTGCAAGAAAGACTGCAGCACAAAGAGATGCACATGCAAAAAACATGGACCCCCTTGCACTAACATTTGTGGAAAATGTTGTGGTAATAGCTGTACAAACTCACAGTTGCCTGATTTATCAGATGAATATGACCCAGAGGGGAAGAACTAAGCAAAGAACAAACCAGGAACTGATATAGGAGGTGCCAGAACCATGAGCCACAGAGAAGGGGTCGAGGATCCAGGCTGGATTTAAAAAAAGATGTAAAAACAAAATCACCAAAAAACAAAAACACGAAAAAGGCCTCCCCTTCTGTTGCTACCTTGTTGTGGTGGGGAGGCTTGTGTTCCTCCGTGACCCTGAAGATTATACCGGTGGGGGTTATACAGCTGGCAGGAACTACCAAGCCAGGCAGTTTTCAGGTTAGAGGCCAGTCTAAAAGCAGCAGGATGATTGGATGAACATTGGGCCGATATATTTATCATATGAATGATGTTTCTGCCTATGCAAATTAGGACATATTAAATAAGTGTAAAGCTCATGTGGATATTCAAATTCATTTCAAAAGAAACTTGTAATACCAAAAAGTTACTTTTGGGTGTATTTTGGGCATATTCGATTAGTGTATAGCTCATTTGCATATTAAATTTAATTTTCAAAGCAACTTGTAATACAAAAAAATTTACTTTTCATGGGTACTTTCATTGTGTAAAGTTTCATTTTGATAGGAGTAAAGGAAAAAAATAGCCCCATTGGGTTGTACTGTAGTATGGCCTTATTGACACACATTTCGGATTGATGAGAAATTAACATATTTCCTCAACTAGGATTTCTTAGGACTTTTAGTATGTTGTTCTGGACACCTCATAGAAATGATCTATGGTGAAAAAAATTCTTTTACAATTAGTCTGTCGTAAAACGCTATTTTGCCTGGACTATAATATTAATGCGGTAGATAGTGGAACTATTTAGTACATGTAAGGGGGGTGGCACAGTGGCTTAGTGGGTAGCACTGTTGCATCACAGCATGAAGGTCCCTTTTTCGGGCCCCAGGTGAAGTTTGCATGTTCCTCCTGTGTCAGTGTGGGTTTACTGGGTAATCTGGTTTCCTCCCAAAAGCCAAAAACATGCAAGTTAGGCAAACTGGATATGCCAAATTGTCCCTCCCCTGACCTGTGTATGGATCAACTTGTCTAAATGAAACTTGTGTATGGATTAACTGGTTCTCGCCATGAATATAGCCATAGATGCTGGAATGGCATAAAGTAAGAAGAAGATGTAGTACATTCAAGGATTGTTTCTTTTATGTGATGATTTTATAGTAATTCACCCAAAAATTTGTCCAAAAAGTAGGTTATAGCTTATAGTGACAAGCTCCAAAATGGCCAAGATAACATAATGAGAGTACCATAAGAGTGAAATGCATTCCCTTTTCACCAAGCCTTTTAAAGTCATATCTTTTGTAAGAAGCAGACGTTCAGGATGCCATTAGTAATAGACTTCCCTCCTTCTGGAGCTAAAAATGGCACATTCAGACGAGTCACTCCATGGTTGACGTTGTTGATGCAAAATGACGTTCGCTTTTACATTTTCAGAATTGGCAGCTTCATAAAAGAGGAAGATCATCAGTGATAAATGGCATTGGTCTGTTATTTAAAGCTTTAGAAGCTCTTTCAGTAATGGCTTTAGAAGACTTCAAGCACAGTAAATGACGTATGGACATATTTTTTTCAGTAGTGGTGTTTTCCTTTTGGGGTTTGCCACATCCTTTAATACTGCATACATACGTCTGTGGCCGGTTGCATAAACTGTTTAGACTAGTCTTACAAGTTAGTCATCAATTTTTATTTCTTCAAAACTGATCATAACTGTTTTAAGTCAGTAAAATTGTAGACTGATTTCATTTCAATCTGAAAGTAAGACTCATTAGCCCTATAATTGCTACAATAGATTGTTTCAGATAAGGTCTTAAGGCACAGTCTTTACTTATCGGCTATGTTTATACAATTGTCTTCAGATATAAAATAAGACATTGCTTTTGAGCCGTGAACAGCAAAGGCTGACAGTGCCACCATATCTTCATTTACCAAACAATTATTTTCCACATCACTAAAGAGCAAATGCCAAGCCATGTATAACAATTTCTTTGAAACTGCATCCGGACACGTGTAACCTCTATTACTTCAAGGACAATGAGCTCTCAGCCGGGAAGAGCAAGTTAAATTACAGGACTGAAATGAAAACAACCTGATAAATGGTTTCATAACCTTCTATTAACGGTCAGCGAGGAACATAGATAATGTATTTATACTGTATGAGAAGGACCTGTGCGGTACTTAATGTTGTGATTGGTAATTCATTATGTGTCATTAGCACCTTCCGTACATTCATCTGGCATCAATCTACGCTGTTAGCATTATGCATTCTTGGTTACTGGGACTGTGATGTTGAAACAGAGAAACATTGTTTATGCTTTCCGAAAGTATGATAAGGGAAGATGTAACCTATCCTGAGACGCAAACACATTAAATATCTGGTAAATGTGCCAAACGTAATGACTGCAGATGGTCCCCTACGAAATCCATTTATGAAAATCATAAAATGTCATTGAGCATCTGTTGGACAACTGAAATGAAACTGGCTCGGCACCAAACTGCACTTTACCGTATATTAGCATAATATATGTGTTTTTCATCTACTAATGGACAAATATAAGATATAAACCTTTACATTACTGCACACATGTGGTGAAATAGAAAAGTGTGACAAGAATTTTTTTATTTTTTATTTTTGACTTACAGTAATAAAGTTACTCCGTATGTAAAGGGACACTCCACTTTTTTAAAAAACATGCTAATTTTCCAGCTCCCCTAGAGTTAAACATTTGATTTTTACCGTTTTGGAATTCAGACGATCTCGGGGTATGGCGCTACCACTTTTAACATAGCTTAGCACAATCCATTGAATCTGATTAGACCATTAGCATCGAGCCCAAAAATAGCAATGATATTACGCAGCAGCGGAAAATAGTCCCTATTTTCGGGCAGTGCGTAATATCACTACACCTGCTGCAGCCATGTTACAGCAGCAAAATCTTTGATTATTATGCCAGAATGAGAGTATAGTTCCTAGCCATATCTGCCTAGAAAATCGCAACTTTAAATTTTCCGTCGTTTTTAGTACACGATGTAACAACAGAAGAGTTGAGTTTTAAATAGGAAAAATATTGAAACTCTTTGGTTATTTTTGATGCTAATGCTAATGGTCTAATCAGATTCAATGGATTATGCTAAGCTATGCTAAAAGTCGTACCGCCAGACCCGGAGATCGGCTGAATGAATTCCAAAACGGTAAAAATCAAATGTTTACCTCTAGGATATGTCCCTTTAAAGAGATCCCATTTGGGATTTTTCTTTCCTATGAGCATTTTTGTTAGAAAACTAAATATATTAACCAATGCACCCCAGCTAGTGTGTAGATTATGTATCCTCACAATGAACAATTTTTCACATTATTACACGAAAACAAACATGTAGTTGCAAATCTGGAGACTCATTAAAATAAATGGTTAGGTGCATTGCACCCACAGACACTTTGATGTCATAGTGAGCCTTTACCAAGGTTGCCCTGTCACCCCTAAAAAATGATTAACAGTGGTGCAGAGCTGTAGTACGACCTATTTCTATCCAATTTACACAGGGCCCCTAGCAAGGAAGACCAACAATCAGTCCTGACCCCAACAGTGTATGATCATATCAGTATACAGGTAGAGAGCAGCGCCTGCCACTCGTATCAACAGAGGACATTAATAATGACTCTGATACGGAATGCAGTCCTCCAGCATTGTGGGATTTGTTTCGGATGGGATGCATCATGGGATTTTAGCAGATAGGAAAGAACTTCTTATTTTTCAGCCTCATCATGAGTGAGAAATGCATTATTATAGACATCTGGAAAGAAATCATTGTACGACAAGGCCGAATTGATTTCAAAGCAGCAGTTATGTAACGTAGCTAAGGGTTTGCATTTGTTATTGTTTGTATCATTGCCGGGTTCGGGTTGAGGGACAAAATGTATCCCTTCCGCATTTTGCAAACGCCTACACAAACACGTAAAGTCCATTAGAGCACTGCTCCGGGAGATGCTCGCGAGATTTAATCCAGTTCAGCGCTTTTCTATTTTCTCCACAGCGACAGAGGCATGAGCTCAAGTACTGAATCTGTCTCTGTGCTCCTCTGCTTTTTGTGAGACTAATTAGCTTGTCTATTACATCCTAAATCATGATTGAGTGCCTTACAGCTGAGCGGAATTAAAAAATAGGACCCATAATATATTAGACAATCAATATCAGAAAGCAGTTTCAATTTAAAAAGGAGCAATTTTGCTCTACAATTAAAAAAAATTAAGGTTTGTTCTTTGTTGGGCTGAAGGTTCCATAAAGAAAATGTAACCTTTCTGTTGCATAATTGATTGTAGTTTGTAGTGAATGAAGGTTCTACAAACTATTAAAAGGTAAAATTGAGTTTAGATGCAAATCCCTCCTTAGTGTTTCTTACATTTTGTCTTGTAAATTGGCATTTTTTCATAAGGCTATTTATGTATGTACGTACGGTATACTGTCCATGTCCAGAAAGGTAATAAAAACATCATCAAAGTAGTCCATGTGACATCAGTGGGTCAGTTAGAATTTGTTGAAGCATGGAAAATACATTTTGGTCCAAAAATAACATAAATCACAACTTTATTCAGCATTGTATTCTCTTTCGCGTCTGTTGTCAATCCACGTTTACCACACTATAGTGACTGCTGCTGATGTACGACGCTGCTGATGTGTTATCTGGTGCTCCCAAGCTTCGTTTACAGTCTGAGGGAGACACACGCTGAACTATTTTACATTGTTTGTATTTTGGTTTTGCTATATTTTTGAAAATGATGCGTAATCCCGTCTCGGATGTCCTAATCCCTCAGACTATAAACGAACCTGGGGCACACCAGATAACAGATCAGCCGTGCGTACGTCATCAGCAGTGTGTTGAACGCAGATTTACAACAGACCCGGAAGAGAAGACAATGCTGAATAAAGTCATAATTGTAGATATTTTTGGACCTTTTGCATATTGTTAAGATGTTCTAATACTCACACACCAAAGGAAATGTAAAACCGTGAATCATATAATAGGTGCTCTTTAACAGATTCTGCCAACAAACTGGAATTAAGTGGACTTGAAGCGAAAGTATTACATGAAAATATGTAGTACAGTATGCAGAGACCATTCGATTAATATCATTATTAATTTTTTGATGCAGGTGGCGTTTAGTGGCTTTTGCATCTGATCTCTTTTTGTTCCCGTAATGTTCTTAGGGGAACCACAGATATGTATTCCGTAGCATCGCTGTGACTTTATTTGCCCATTTTAGATTTGGATACAGTGTTTAATTTGTATTCATGACGTGTTTTGTAAAGCAATCCTTAATTGCAACTTGAAAAACAGAATCAAATACATTAGAATCATGTGATCAAGTAAATGCACTTAAACCACAACTTAAAGAGTTTGCTTTTTCTCTTGGGCATGGTGACTCGTTTCATAACTGAAAAGTGGTGATATGGCGATAAATCAAACAGGATAATGGACCCAAACATTTTTGGCTGCTTTTTAAGATCCCCATTAAAATGTTGTCCAGAGGCATGCTAACATTAAGAATTAAGGAATTTGAATTAAAATCTCAAAAGGTTTCACTGGGGTTGCTTTAGCGATAGAGCTCTATTACAGAACCTCAGATAACCAGAGAGACGAGATCAAACCTCTGGTCTCATAAATGTAGGTGGTCCACAGTTCTAGTCTCATTGGTCAGATTGGAAAGCTTTCTTGGCAAGCAATGAAGACAGTATAAAAGAAACCATACTAACGGTGCAGTAATATATTTCAGACCTGTGTATTGTTGCTTGTTTCATGGGAATGTAATAGCTTATCTATAGCCCTTTTTACACACCGGAAAATACACGGGAAAGGCATCCTGGATTATTCCGGGATCCTTAAATTTTTTTGTTCATTCACACTGCCATGATTAGCCAGCATCTGTGGTCCCGGAAAGACACGTGACCTGTTGAAAGTCCCGCCCTCTCTACTACGCAGCGTCTGAAGTTTGCATATTATTTATTATTTCTCTCTCCAGAAACCACTGGTGTGCATTATGGTTTATGATAAGATTATAAAGAAGTGCGTGACTCGCCGTTCTAATGCTGGTTGTAACACAGTCTCACCCCATTTCGTCAATATTTGACGACACTTGACCATTCGTCAATATGTGACGCGGAGGGTATACCTTTCGCGTCATTTTTTGACGAACTGGGGACTTCAATACTAATACGTCCGTTGCATTCTCTTCTCCTATTTTCTTACCAATTTCGCGTCGGTTTAGCGTTAGATTACGCAAAATTAAACCGTGTACGCGAAATTAAACAGTGTACGCGAAATTAAACAGTTGTCACCTGGCGTTGGGGTTAGAAACAGTTGTCACCTGGCGTTGGGGTTAGAGTTAGGTTTGGGTAGGGATGTCATTATGTAAATCTAACCCTAAACCGACGCGAAATTGGTAAGAAAATAGGAGAAGAGAATGCAACGGACGTAATAGTATTGAAGTCCCCAGTTCGTCAAAAAATGACGCGAAAGGTATACCCTCCGCGTCACATATTGACGAATGGTCAAGTGTCGTCAAATATTGACGAAATGGGGTGAGACTGGGTTGCTGGTGAATGATCTCAGCTTCTGAGTGGACATTTGACGAGCTCCCTGATCTCTGCTTTAATCCAGTTTTCAGACATTTCTCATCGCGATTGTTTATTTGCATTTAAAACCCGCATTTTGAGCAGCTGAACGATATATCTTGTTGGGATGAGGCGCAGGAATTTTTGTTTATTATAGCTCAAATGAGCATGTGACGTGATATTCTTTTATACTGCTGAATGATCTCCGTTTCAACATAGTAAGTGACAAGCTAACTTACCTGATATCTGCTTCAGTCCAGTTTGCTGACATTTCTCGTCGTGAATGTTGTAAATCCCTCATTTTAAAGAGTTGAACCAACTTCATGTTGCTGACACGCGCGTCCTCACTACGGCACGTGCGTCATTGTTTATGTGTCTCATTTATCATTTCCTGATAACTGCTTCAATCTAGTTTGCAACATTTCTCAGGGTGAATGTTTATATGCATGTTATCTCTTGTTTTAAGGAGCTGAACCATAACTTTTGTTGTGATGAAGCGCGCGTCCTCACTCCGACACGCCCATTACGGCATTGTTTCGGCTTCTTGTTCACACAGAGGGTTTTCTGTGTATAGGTCCTTTTTCCTGCAACAATCCCAGAAGATTAACGGGACGAGTTTGTGTTCACACAGACGCTTGTCTGGCAATTTTACGTGTATTTTCTGGGACCAAAGGTCTGTGTGAATGGAGTTTATGACTTGTCCATGGAATTTTATTTACAATTAACCTTGCCGGGTTATTGCTTTAACAGTAGGACATCTTAAGAGAATTTATCTTGGCTGTAAGATTATAGTCTCTCTACACTAAGATAAGAGTAGAATTGTTATGTCAATAAATGTTATAACAATATATACCAGTTAAGTATACAGTATAGAAACAAAAGATGTTTTATCTCTTTCACCCTATAATAATGTATAAAGATAGATAACATGTAACATGTTCATCTTGGGGAATTAAGGCTCACAGATTTTGAATTATTGTTAAACAAGTAAATTCTGAGGGCATTGGAAATACACTGCTAATAAAACTCAAAAACCGTTAATAAAACCGTTTCATAGCACAGAGACTGCCCTACTACGCATAGTCAACGATCTTCTTCTGTCTGTGGACTCCGGCTCACTTAATATTCTCATCCTTCTCGATCTTAGTGCTGCATTTGACACAATAAATCACAATGTCTTAATCTCCCGTCTGTCTGCTATTGGTGTTTCTGGCAAAGCCCTAAATTGGTTCCAATCATACCTCACAAACAGGAAGCAATTTGTTGCACTTGGTTCACATAAGTCTTCCCAGTCCTCAGTCACTCGTGGTGTCCCTCAGGGTTCTGTTTCCGGGCCACTCCTTTTTCTCATATACATCTTCCCTATTGGTCAGATTATTCGCAGCCACGGTCTAAATTTCCACTGCTATGCAGATGACATTCAACTGTATCTTACCACCACTTCACCCTCTGATCCCCCCCCCGCACTCACTCACTGACTGTCTTTCTGATAAAAAAATGGATGCAAAACAACTTTCTTAAACTAAACAATTCTGCTGGTTGGCCCTAAAAGCATGCTCACCAAACCATACACCTTCACCCTTAATATTGATGATTCACCTGTTCACTCTACCGCGACTGTCAAAAACCTTGGGATTACATTTGACTCCACTCTCAGTTTTGACCATCATATCAAATCAGTCACAAAAACTGCCTTCTTTCACCTCCGTAACATTGCCCGCCTTCGACCCTTCCTTCCTGTCAGTGATGCACAGACCCTGGTTCACTCCTTCGTCATGTCCCGCTTAGACTACTGTAACTCACTTTTCCTCGGTCTCCCCACCAAATCCCTTCAAAGATTGCAATATATTCAAAACTCTGCAGCCAGGCTACTTACACATACAAAAAGATCTGCCCATATCACCCCCATTCTCCATCAGCTTCACTGGCTACCAGTTTCATCCCGGATCAAATACAAAGTACTACTACTCACCTTCAAAGCCCTCCATAACCTTGCTCCTCCATACATTTGCAACCTCTTAACTTCTTACACTCCCCCCCGCTTGCTCAGATCATCTGACCAAAACCTCCTTCTCATTCCCCGCACTAGACTTTCCACCGTTGGTGGTAGGTCTTTCAGCGCCCAGGCACCAAAACTCTGGAACTCCCTCCCACAACCTCTACGTGACAGTACTTCTCTTCCTTTCTTTAAAACCCATCTCAAGACATTTCTGTTTAACGAACACTTCTCTCCACACATTTCATAGTCTGTTAACTAAATGTTTGTTGTTTTGTTAGTTGTATTCAATTTCTTTGTTTCATGTGTAATGTTTATCTGACTGTGTGTTTCTATTTCAATGTAAAGCGACCTTGGGTTTGAGAAAGGCGCTATATAAAATAAACTTATTATATTATTATTATTATAAAATATGTGAGTTGCATTTAGCCCTATAATGGATTGCAGATTGTTAGGAGCTTGTATAGGGTGTTTTTTGCTTCCGCACTAGATAGCTTGGACATTCATCTAACAAGCAGTAGATGAACACATGGATCTATTGCATTTCTAACTTTCACTTAGTTACTGTACTTATAGTACTTAGGTACATACTGAATATTGCACTTGTTAATACATATAACCCAGTAGATTAACATCAAGGTTCCAAAATAGTTATCACTGTTTATTTTGTTTTGCTCCAGATCGTCCACCTGCTCCAGTAAATGTGTCAGTCATGCATCTGAGAGCTGATTCAGCAACAGTATCCTGGGATGTACCCGAAGGCGACATCATAATTGGCTTTTCCATCTCCCAACAGGTAAATGACCTTTTTAAAATACTACTCACTAATGTTAGCAGCACAGAGGTCATGAGTTTAATTCCCAAGAAACACACATACTGATTAAATGCTTATGGCGCTTTTCCATTGCATAATACCCCACGGTTTGGGTCAGCTTACTTTTGTGAGCGGTTCCACTGGGTGCAGTACGTAGTACCCAATACTTTTTTTAGTACCACCTCGGTCGGGGTTCCAAGGGAACCAAGCTGATACCAAAACGTGACTGTAGATCACTGATTGGTCTGAGAGAATTGTCATTTTAATGTCACTATAATGTAAATGATTAGCTTTACCTTCATGCTAGCTTGTGCTGTCTCAAGCAAACCTGTTGTCATCTGTGCTCTGCTATAAGTTCCCAAACTCTGTTTCAGCGATGAAAACATCCAAAGGCTGAGAATCAGGAACACCATAACACTTTTTTTCCAGATTTGCAGTTTGTGGCGGCACATTCGCTCATGTTGGCATATATGCTTAAATGCAACTCAGCGGAGCGCATCGACTGACGCCACAAGTGTTTGTACAGAAACTGTCATGTGACACAGAGGTAGTGATAAATGCGATGTGCAAACATCTATTTGTGGTGGTCAATTTAATTTTGTGACGGACTGAGAAATATATAAATGTATGGGAATGTACAACAACGCTCTCACTTGTATGATGTCACAGCAGTAGGCAGCGCAAATATAACAACACACCTAAAATCCCTCCCACTGTGAAGTGTTACTTAACTCGATGGAAAAGCTAACCAAGCCAAAGTGAGGTGAGCTGACCCGACCTGACCCAAACCAAACTGTGGGGTACTATGCAATGGAAAAGCACCATGAAATGCATTGTACGACACTGGATAGAAGTGTCTGCCAAATGCATATCAAAATCTATACACTAAAATTCAAATCACTGAAAAAGACTAAAAATATAACCTTTAAATCATTCTTCTATTGGTTGAATTTATTATAGAGACATTTTTTATTTTATTATAGAACAATTCTTTTTACGCATCAATAAAGAATGAGGCAGTCACTCACGGGTGTGCCTTTATAGGCATTTACATTGGCTTCAAACAAGGCTCACTGCTTTTATGTCTCTGTGCTACCTTTATTTTACTGTTGTCAGTAGTTATGATATGGCAGTAGACTAAGATTTGTGCAAAAATGTAAATCTGTCAGATCCGTATTGCACTGTTGTTTACTGACATTACTGTGAAGCTATTTATTTATGGCCTCATTTTATATTTCAACAGTTACAAAAGTATCTGTCAGGCATGTTATGCAATAAGTTGTCTGCATGTCTGTAATGGTATGTGAAGGAGATGTTCATGGATTAATGTATTATTTATTTAGCCAAGAACTTCCGTCAGACACCCCCACACCTAAAGTAGGCTGCCTTACAGCCCAAGGGCAGAAGAAAGTGCTTTAGATCTACTGTATATGTAGGCTTTAATGATCAAAGGTGGTGGAGATAAATGCAACACTAAGTGTACATAATAATAGGCAGCATATATTAAAAAGACTTCAGGATTTCAAGAAGATTATTTATTGTCTTCAAAGAAAACATTGCAATGTTTGTAAATTACTGTAAAAAAAACTCTGCATTCAATAGTCAGTAAAATAGGTCAAGTTCAGTTAAGAGCTTTTTATTTACAGTAGCATTATTTCTGATCTACAGTCTTACAATCCAATGCAAAAAAAAACTATTCTTGTGCCTGACCAGCTTCAAAAATCGATCCATTAGGTTGTTACAACTTATAGCAAATTATGACCTGTAGTTACATTTTAAAGAAGCACCCTTTAGGAGGTGTAAAAACAACATCATGTTGCTTGTCTTCATGAAATGACGTTTGACCACAGCGACCAATCAAAATCAGGTTGGTTTATACATAACATTAACTTTTTACATGGTCCCTTAAACACATTTTTTTCAATTGTTGCAAAATTTGTCTTTACATTAATGCATTTGACAGATGCTTTGGATAAACACATTGAAGTCATATTGAGATATCGTTTTTGTATTTACTAGTTTTAGGACTTCCTCATTCGAGTTGACATTTATTTAGATAAAAATCTGCAAAGTCATCAGAATGTTCTGTTTTCCTGGTACAGAGACTGTAAATTTAAAATGCATGTGCAAAGTATTTTCTTAATATTTAAATGCATTTTGAATATATGGCCAGCAGACATGGACTATAAGCTACGAAACATTAGTTTTGATTTAACTTTCAGAGAATGGATGGCAAAATGCAGAGGTTTATCAGAGAGGTCAACACCACCAGTAGATCCTGCGTGCTGTGGGACCTGGAGGAAGAGACGGATTACATCATTCAGGTGCAGTCCATTGGTCTGTACGGCGAGAGTCAAGCCAGCAAACGTGTCCACTTCAGAACCCTCAAAAAAACTGACCGCTTCCCCTCAAACAGTTCAAACCAAGGTAACAACTCTCTTGCGTGTTTGCCATGTCACAATGCAATGACCATTTCAATCCTCAGTGAATTTTGCCATTGTGTTCGACAGTTCTCTATCCAACAACCTAATTCATTATTAAAAAGCTCTTTAAGCATGGATTCAAGTACCTTGTTACCACCTCTCAGTTTAGCTCCAATTTCTAATCAGTTCGCTGTGTCTCTGGGGAATGTGCAGTATATTGGTACGGTGCTAACTTAAGGGCCCTAATGGCAATCCAACTGAATGGATTATTAAAACACGTATTAATGTTATGTTTTTGATATGAGATGATTAAAGATGCTGTGAATGCTTTCTGATAGATTTCCTATGCTTTGAAATCCTGCAGCATATAAATGAAGTCGCTTTCATTATAGAAGCTATTTTTGCCAGCTCTGTTGAAAAACAAAATATTCAGGCGTATGCGTACCGTCGCAGATGGAGCGCTCGACATTAATCTTCAGATCATTCAAAGATGCACGTAGTTCAGTACTGTGCTCAATATGTCATTAATGTTTGCCTGCATTGAACTAAAATAAGACATCGAATAAATCATTTAGATTTGATTTGAAGGCATCACATTTGACTCCTGCTGGTACAGAAAGATGAGAAACAAATTCTTCCAGCTTTTTAAATTTGATTATATTCAGAATTTAATGTTTTTTTCATTAATAGTTGCTTTTGTAGAAGATTGAGGAGTAATTTACTCCATATTGTTATTTTCACAGAGCACAAAAGAAGAGAAATTGACTGTATGTACTGGTCAGTTTAAATTATATTTAGAGATGCACCGAAAGGAATATTCTTGGCTGAAGCCAAACAAAATGAAAGACTCAGCTCGAAAGGCCGAACACCAAACTGTTTTTTTCATTTTCCTAATTACTTGGCCAATTTTCTCACCATTGCACAAGTTGCATTTCCAGAATTTCCTTTTTACTATATTTATTTCACATTATTTAACAATATTTGTTTTTACATTCCAGCAGTCATTATAGGGCCTTTTACACCTGCTAATTTCTCTGATTAGATGTTAATTTTTTAATTTGCGTTTTATTTCTTGTTTAATATAAGCATGTTTGTCATTTTAGGACTTTACTGGTTCTAGGAAGTTTTTATTACATACTGCTGACGCTCTTCTTTGTTTCTCTTCTCATCTATGACATGAGATGAAGAGATAAAGTGTCTGGTTCTTCATGCTTGTGCATTAAGCAGATACCTAGGATCGTCACCATACAGGGCCGGCGTCAAGGGGGGGGGGGGGCATTCGCGGGCAGTGCCCCCCAAACAGGTTGTTGTGCCCCCTACAAAGTTTTTTATTAATTTAATATATATCAAGAATAATTAAAATAAATTAAACATTGAATGTTTCATGACTTGTAATGTATTCAAATGAGGAAAATATAGTTGATATATGTTTTCTTTAATTAAAATAGACCAGTTTCTCTGATTGGATTCTCACCCGTCATTAGCATATTTGTGACTTGATACTAGCAACGTGTTTTTTCGCTGCATTTTATGGATTGTGTAAAATATGGATATTAGAACATTTAGAACGAACCAGCACCGCCTGCTTCATCTTCATGCAAACACAGACTGGCTCAAACTCAGAGATTAGAGGTCGAGGTGGAATTTACAAATCTACAGGACACTGTTTTAAGGAAGTTTAATGTTCGTACACGCCGTCTTCAACTATTTTAAAGGTAAGTTAGCGTTGTTTTAAATTACGTAAGCTTAAATGTGAAGTGTGGCTATAGACCGTTAACAGCATTACGACGTGATTATGGTAAAGCGGCTTTTTTGAAGCTAGGACGCTGTGTGCGCTGCGCTAAGAAACCCATTCATTTCAATGGCTTGCGCCGTGCGAGTGCGGTTTGTTGTTGCGTCGAGCAAAGCGCGAGCGCAGCGGAGCTCAGCTTGCGCTCACGCCGCGGTCGAAGTTCAATAGTTTTGCGCATAGTTTGTGGTCTTTTGCACTTTATACGGGAAATGAGCTGACAGTCTGTACCAGTTGTATGAGTGTGTGCTTGCACTGTATTTGTTGTTTTAATGTCTTGTTTTTGCAAGTTATTGTTGCTATTGCGTGCCCCCCCCGTTGTAAGCCAAATGCCCCCCTGTTAGTTATGGTCTGGCCCCGGCTCTGTCACCATGTCTTTTCTCATACGCAGCATGGTGTTAATGATGTGTTGATTTTAAATTATAAAGGAAACTTGTAACTTAGTGCTGTATGTTTTCTCGTCTTTTTCTGACACTTTAAAATGCTTTTACCAATATTTGCTGCATTTGTGCGGCTCTCAGTCTGCACTGGTTGCTATTTGATGGCGTCATCAAAGACCTCATTGTTCTGTAAAATTTATTTAGTCTCTTAGTTGTTAGTTTTTTTCAGCAGAATAATTTCGGTTGCCAAACAATCGGTGCATCCCTAATTATATTATGTTATATTATATATTTATATTATAATACTCTGAAACAAGGTGTAAAAGCAAAAGTCAGTTTCTAATGGCATCGGTAGATGTCATTCATTGTAATCGAATATTGATATTGGCAAAAATTTTGTATGGGTGCATTCCTAATTTACATTTATTCATTATTCATACATAACATGCTTTGATCTAAAGTGACTTACAAATAAGGAAGCATTTAAGAATTTGTCTATTTTTTTAAATTATTAATGATAACCAGTCAAAGTCAACTTTATTGTCACAATTAGCCAACACAGTCTCAAGGCAAGTCGTGTTATAGTAACGAAAATTTTGATTCATTTATTCGTGTTTGATGACACAAATTTCCGCCGTTTTGCATGTCTCTGGAGACGAATGTCTTTTCCGTCCTTCCCAGCACAAATTTCTATCAATGGCTGTTCGTGTCTGTGGCACGACTTTCTTTATCGTGTCATTTTATATTTTATTTTCTCATCGTTGTTTCCTATTTTTAAATCATTGTCGCTTGGGGTTAGGGTTAGATTCGGGTTTGCATTAGGATGTAATTTTATGTATTGGTTTCTACATGTTTTTCGTTCGCTTTTAAAACTATTCTCGCCTGGGGTTGGGATTAGAGTTGGGGTTTGGGTTAGGAAGTCGCAGAAAGTGATTCTAACCAAACCCCAAGCGACAATGGTCAAAAAATAGAAAACAACGATGAGAAAACAACATATAAAATGACACGATAAAGAAAGTCGTGCCACAGACACGAACAGCCATTGATAGAAATTCGTGCTGGGAAGGACGAAAAAGACATTCGTCTCCAGAGACACGAAAAACAGCGGAAATAAATTAATCAAAATTTTTGTTACTATGACACGACTTGCCTTGAGACTGGGTTGTATTAGCACATTGTGTGGCAATGGTATAAGTGAAATATAATTCCTTTATGTAATAAATGTATAATAATGTAAACACGCAAAGAGAATGCATAATACTTTTTAAAGCATTTTCTTTCAATAAAGCAAAAGCCCACCATAGAAGTGTCTTAAAGGTGATCCATTTTATTTGCATGCTATACTGTATTTCAAGTCTTTTGAAAACATGATAAAAGATAATAGCAATTATGCATATTACATGCAACTAACCCAACCTTGACCCTACAGTATAATAAGAACATGTTATTAATCATTATTACTCAGTACATAAATGTATAATAACACTGTAACAAGGACACCGTAAAATACAGTGTTACCCAATCTCTGAACTTTTAAGCTGAACTTAAAAATCAGATCAATTTAGTTAATGACTCATTTGACCCATTTTGCTGAAATTGAATCAGCCAATTCACTAAGTACAGTACGTGTAAATATGTGTTGCTTCTACATCTTTTGTAAGGGTTGAAAGCCTCAGTTATAATTCTTTGTAACTGCATGAAAAAGAAGCCATTAGAATTCTTCAGATGTTCTGCTTTTGTGCTCTATTGAAGAAAGTGTGAAAAAAAACAGTGTCAGTATGAACAATCTCTTTAAGCTTCATCTTGGCTGCCATATGTGTTTACTGTAAGGTCTGAAGTTAGTTACCAAAACAGCTACGGCTAATTTTGTTGATGATTGTTTACAATACATTCACTGTAAATTCTGCTGGGTTATTTTTAACCCTTGATAAATATTGGACATAACACATAATGTAGAATTATCCAATGAAAAACCCATATTATTTTAACCAGTAATGTGAATATTCCTTTATGGTCTTCACTGAATGTAACTTCTTTAAATTAAATGATAAAATATTTAACTAAAATTTTTGACAATTTGCATTATTTTGTACAGCTGGAATTGAACCCTGCCACTTAACTACTAAGTTTTTTTTAAAGCTCACGTAACACGCTGTTTCTGCATTTCTGATATTAATCTGGAGTACCTATGGAGTAGTATGACATCCTTTATATCTCTGAAGAGTCTTTAGTTTAATCAGATTTATAAAAGAAAGATTAGCTTTACCGAATCTTTCCGATAACGTACGAAAAAATGAAGAAGGAGGAGTTATAACACGGGAGGAGCGAGTACGAGTCATGCAACACTATACAACACTGTTTTAACTTATGATTCACTACATGTTCGTGTCATTTATATAATATACACGCGCCTATTTCCAACATAAGACAGAAGTCTTACTTACCGCGTGTAACTCGTCATGAAAATCCACCGCATCAAACACACACACGCAAAACTCCGCTGCTAATCCGGATAATAAACTATATCCATTGTTTCCATAAGGCTGGATGTCTTCTCCTTACATCCAAAAACACACTTCTTGTTGTGCCATTGTTGACTTTTGAAATTAAACAAAGCTGAGTGGCGTGATAAGCTGTTAGCAAGCTCTAGCGTCTCCCGCTGACTGACGGCTGGGCGGGGTTTTCCAGGGGAAGTTTTCCGGCGGAAGCCCATATAAAGAAGTGATACGTATCGAAAACCCCTGAAACGTCAGTTAGAACCGTAATCGAAAAAAATTAGCCGAAACTTGTACGAACCCTGGCGAAGTGCATTCGGCACAGAAATACTCTGAAACACGCCCAACTGCATTTTTGACACTTTGCCTACATTTAGCATGAGGAAACAACTCTATAACTGTGTTAATAAGTCAGAATGCTTGAAATACCATTAAACCCCCCCTTTAAAAGCAATGCCAGTAAATATCTTTCAGCATTTATTTTAGATTCACAATAATTCTAACTTTCCCAGAGTAAATAGCATTTTAAATGCATCATGTAGCATTCAAAAAGTAGCATTCATGTATCACCCAAAGAGTCATCCAAACATTATCTGTGCCAGGGAGTTTATTCATTCACTCAAAGAAGGGTGGAAGTTCAATGCAGCCTGCATTTTTGCACCCATCAAACTCTCAACCTGCTATAATTGCCTGAGGAATCTTCTTTAAGTGGGTTAAGTCACAGAGTAATCTGTCATGCTTTCTGGCTCCAGACAGTTTCACCTGCATCACTGTTTTGCTACAGTGTATTTTTGGCTCAATATCTCATCATACGTTGTCAGACCGAGCTGAGGAAGATTCCCATTGGACTCAATTACTGTGAGGCTTCAAAGGATTCAGTCTGTAAATGTGTTGAAGACTCAACATCAAAGACTTTGTACTGGTCCTCTAATGAAACAAATAAACAAACCATTGTATTCTGATGAAAAAAGACCCAAACCTGTAGCAGGCATTCACAATAACCTTTCAGGAATAGTTTACATACAGTACAGTACATTTTGGTTTACAATTAGGTTGTCACACAAGTGCCACTCCAGTGTTTTGGTTTGTGTACTTCATGAGAAGGTTGACGTGATTCACACTGTACATGTCCAGCAGTGTCTTTGAACTGATTGTATGGGAGCAAAATGATGCCAAAGTAATTCGAACAAGCATAATGCTTTCTGGCATATACAAGCTCCCTTTTAAAGGCTTTTAAAACTCCCCTGTTGGAATATAACCAGTTAAAGCATGGCCGAGTCTCTCATCTCTGTTGAGAGATGTGGCAAGGCTACGTCACACCCATTTAACAATTTTAACAGCATTGATTTTATTCACTATTCTCATAGCTAAGTGAGAAGCTGGATACATGTCATTATAAATATTCATC
Source organism: Paramisgurnus dabryanus (assembly GCF_030506205.2). NCBI lineage: Eukaryota > Metazoa > Chordata > Actinopteri > Cypriniformes > Cobitidae > Paramisgurnus > Paramisgurnus dabryanus. Next base: position 22,977,161 of record NC_133348.1, on the reverse strand, counting down.
GGACTGATAAGAGAAACGATTTGCCTGCTTTCCACTGTGTGTGATGAACAGGAATGGATGAACGTTGATCTCAATACCATGAGACTGTAATTGAAATTCACTGTGATAGGGTGATCTCTTTAGTAATTGGCTGGCTGGGCAGAAACCCCAAAATACCCCCCCACACACATTTCCTTTTTCAATTTATGACAGCGTGTGTCTCAGTGCCAGGATTGCGGTAATGCTGAAAGGAATATCAATTGGGAAGAGTGCTGCTCTGGAACAACTCCACGCAGGTAAAAAATATTTGGAGAAGGAAATGAGCCTGCAGTCAATCCTTTTAACACTGGATTAATGATGAAGACAGATGGTTAGGGCAGTGCTTCCTCTAGGCTGTGGTTAGATGGTGGTGCTCATTGGTATGCTGGGTAATTGAGCAGCTTTTGGATACAAGGCCAATCTAAAGCTAAATTAATTACATTATTATCTGGTTGCATTCTGCTGGCATGATATACAGTGTTTATATATATATATATATATATATATATATATATATATATATATATATATATATATATATATATATATATATATATATATATATATATATACATGTTTTTGTCCTGTTTTTGAAAAGCTTTTGCATCACTGTACAGGCTTGTTCCTATGGAGTTTGTAAGTTCCTATATGATTTTCCAAAAATATGAATGTAGCTATAATTTTATTGTCATAAAGAATCAAGGTACACTGTCAGAAAGAACATTTACTGGGACTGTACCTTTTCGAAATGTACAGCTTTGCACCTTAGGATTTCATATACCTCAGAGGTACATATTGGTAAAGCTAGGGTACATATTTTGACCATTTTTTTCTAACAGTGCAGGTATGAGCCGTTGGATGAAAGGACAGATATTTTTGATGGCCATTTGTTTTTTGTTTTTTATTGTCAAAAAGTCTGTCGTTGTTCTATTTAGAAACCAATTTAGGAGTTCAGATGCAAAAGCAGTTCGTCAAAAATAAGATAATATTAACCGAATGCTCTCGGCACGTATTTTGCATTCATCAAATACTTTTGCTTTAAATGTGCTTATTCCAGGCCAATGATGGACAGTAACGCGTTAGAAGTAACGTTCCTGTAATCCGATTACTTTTTTCAAGTAACGAGTAAAGTAAGGGATTACAACTGCAAAACCAGTAATTAGATTACTGTTACTACCCCTAAAGGGGATCGCACACCGGCCGCGCAGCTCAGCGTCGCGCTGCGTCGAGTCGCGTCTAGGACAACTCGGAGGTATTGTAAACCGGAAGGGCACATTAAATAGCGCGAACTTCGTCAGATAACGTCTACTTAAAAATGCAAAATATACGTTAGCAGCCAATGTTAATCGTTAATGATTTGGGACAAATATGATGTTATTTAATGTTAAACTATGTGAGTGGCGCTGTGTGGCGCGACAGGGATTTGAGCAACTTCCTGAGTCACAGCTGAGCCGGTGTGCGTATATTCATAGAAAACAATGTGTTCGTTTTTTTTAGAATGGCGCGGGGTGTGTGATCCCCTTAACTCTTTCCCCGCCATTGACGAGATATCTCGTCAATCAAGAGAAAACACTTCCTCGCCAATGACGAGTTTTTCCGTCTTTCCGCAATACCGCTATTATCCACTAGGTGGCGCCCTTCCGCAACTTTTTAAACCCGGAAGTATTGCCCTATGGCAAGCTGCTGCATGTCCGTGTCTGTTTTAAAGATCGCTCTGAATTGGATCTCTATGAAAAGTCAGTCACAAAAATGGAATTATCTCTGCTTTTTGCTCAAAATGTGGTGTTTTTGCAGAAACCTACCCATATTCAAAAGCTGATTACAAAAGAACCACTGAAGGTAGGATGAAACGTTTTTTTTTTTTTTTGAAAGCAGAGGGTCTGTTCTTTCATTTGGTATATTGTATGTTTATATATTTGAAGAAGAACATTTTCTGGAAGACATTAAACTTTTTTTAAAAACGCTGGCAGTGAAAGAGTTAAGCAGGCTGCGTTACTGCATTATTTAATCTTGATTTTGTTTCGTGAGACTGTCTCTTGTTGTGACGTGAGTCGAGTGACAATGACGTATGAGCGCACTCTGGACTCACAAAATACGCTTAGGTTACTCACGTAACCCCGGTTCCCTGAAATAACGGGAACGAAGCATTGCGTCAGTTAGCTGACGCTATGGGGGAAACTCCTGTTTACTCCGTGACTGAAGCCTATTGGTTAACGTCTGTACAAAGTACAGACCAATGACGTTTGAACCCGCGCGCGGGAGGAACGCGTCCCTATATAAGCGCGGTTCAATCGTCAGGAGCTCATTATTATTCGACTGAAGCGCGCAGCCGAATAACACTCGCTGCGTAGACGTTTGTAGCACGGCAAGAGACGCAATGCTTCGTTCCCGTTATTTCAGGGAACCGGGGTTACGTGAGTAACCTAAGCGTTCCCTTTCAATACGGTTCACTTCGCATTGCGTCAGTTAGCTGACGCTATGGGGGAACGTAATCCCATCACGCCGTGCATACACAACGTACTGAAGTGCCTTACCGGAGAGACACTGCGTGTGGCCCTATACCCGGCATATTCACAGCTTTAAAAGCAAATGTGTAAGCACCATATAAATTGTTGACGCGCACACGGTGGGGTTTTAAACGCACCGGGGGCACATAACATAGCACAAGACGGCGAGGTACGCGCCGCGGCTGTGCGAGATAAGTAAATTCAGAGTCACGTTGGTGAGCTCGCTGAGCGCACCGTGGTGTACACATAAAACGCATGAGCGTGCATGATTGAGCCGAGAGAACCTGCGCTCGTAGGGCAGGGACGTCTAAGCTGTACAATCTGACAACGTAGACGGCGAAGACCAGCCGGCCGCGTAGCAGATATTAAATATAGATATAGATACCCCTGTAGACCAAGTTCATGAAGAAGCCAAACTCGCACAGAGTGGGCTCTATATAGGACATAGCTCATAGAGGGGCGTGAGCCAGTGCGATGGTTTCAACGATCCATCTAAATAACCACTGTTAGCAACAGACATACGTAGTGAGTGATCTGCGAAGCTCACGAACGGCCGATCTGACTATAATATGCGGCAGAACGGTTCGTAGCGTGGGATTATACAGATACCACAATAGTGTGAACCCCGGTGCACCCTCGAGCGCATCGGGATGCATATAGGTAGTATTATAGTGCACAGATCGGTGAGCTTTCCAAGCGCGCCGTAAATGTGTATTGACTATAAATTGCACGGGCACAGGTGAACACTTGAATACATCGTGAATGCATATAGATGAATCAGAGTGTTATAATGCACAGGCCGGCAAGATTCTCGAGCGTGCCGTCATGTGTTCTGATAATAAATTGTGCGCACACGGGTGAACTCTTCAGTGCACCGTGAATGCGTATAGATAAATCAGTGCACACAACGCGCCGTGAATGTGTACAGATATGATTGATGAACGTAACGGTGGGCACCCAACGCACCGTGAACGTACACAGATGAACAACAATGTATGTGTCACAAAGCATAACACAGCTGTGTATACAGGTGAGCTTTCCCAAGCGCATCTTATTGTATACCAAAATGTTATAGCGTGTACATGTGAGCTTCTCTAAGCGCACGGTGGACGCATATAATTAAAACCCATATCGTGCATACAGGTGAGCTAATGGGCGCACCTTTAATGCAACAAACCTCAGTAGTGCGCGAAGCAGGGATGTCGAAGCTGTAAACTGACAACGTGGACGGCGGGGACCAGCCGGCCGTGTCACAATTGTCAAATGAGAAACCTCTAAGACCATGCCCATGCTCTAAGACAAGTGAGCATAATTGTCACGGGAGGTGATAACGTCAACGATCCATAAATAGCCTGTATTGACAGGTGCTCTAGTGAGTGATCTGTGACGCAGATAAACAGCTGATCGTCTGATGTACGTCAGACGTATGTGTCATACAGGACCTTGGACAGTTCCAGAGCGCTGTGCCTCGGGCACCGTCCGCATCTGAGAAATGACAGGCTTATGAATAAAGTGAATGGCCAGCCGTAAAAGCATGGTTCGCTGTTACCGCCGCCGTCCGCATCTGAGAGATGACAGGCTTGTGAATTAAATGAATGGTCGGTCGTAAAAGCGTGGTTCGCTGTTATCACGGCCACATAGATATAGGTAGGGGAGAGAGCCGCCGTGCCTCTGTAGTGAGGAGAAAAGTGTTCCCCCGGCGATTCGCGGGGGGTTTTGACTTTCAAATGTCACTAGACAGAATGGATCAGACTTTGCATAAGGACGCCTCGTGAAAGGGGTCCTAGCAGCTTGTGTCAATGTGTCATAAGGCACGTAATGTAGGTCGTGTCCCACGGATGCCATCTCCGCACGCCCATCGTAATGGGTTAATATTGGTAGTTTAAGCATGAGATGCGTATCACTCTGATTGAACATAGCTTATAAAGCGATGCAATGAGTTTATAAAGGAGATGACTCGTCAGCTTGTTCAGGGGGCGAGATCTCAGTCTGGTTCGGTAAATAATGAAACCACCGTAGATTGTCCGACCGCATTATCACAATAACACGGTCGAGAGTGCTGCAGTGCTAAATCATCCTCTTAATGTACCGTATTCACAGTACAAGGTGATTTATATGAGACAAACGGCGTTCCACGCGCCGAAGGCTGATTGCCGTCGTAAAGCGTGTTCAACCCACAGCAAATGCTGGGCTAGCTCGTAATGACAGCACTTCATGCAGCCGTGTGTAACTTAAGCAAGCTTCCCGGCCGTCAGCTCGGGGCGGGACCTTTGCTTAGTCAAACTGAAGTGGACTTATGAACAGAATGCCACGATATTCAGCTTTCTGAGGCTCGTTAGAGGGGTACGTGTGCCCGTCTTAAACGAGATGCCGCGCGCGTCTGACTGTGCGCGCGCTTTAAGCTTTGAAACTTATTGTGGCGGGTAGCAAGCTCACTTGAGGTTGATATTACCCTTAATATCTCCGAGTATTGGAGCGGAGGTGTGAGCGTCTTCGGATCCGCTAATATAAATCAGCTATATGGCCGAAAAACGTCATAAACCGCTTGGCTGTAAGCCTTTGAGTGGCCGTCCGGAGAGGGCGCGATTCAAACGCTTGGAGCCATGCAAAAGTCTGAGGCTGTCCTTCCTCTAGGAAGAGAGAATAACAGCCGTAAGACCGTGCTCGTTTGCGCCATCAGCATCGTAGCGGAGAAACTGAGGTGGGCTGCGAGCGAATTTGGCAGAAAGGTGTTAGAGACACCGTACAGTCGTGGGGTGTCAATACACAGTATATGGCCAAACCGGGGTGTTTTCGGCTAGCGTCGATAGAATTATGGACAGCGGACCGTGTGTGCGTGTTACTGATTGCTTGTCAGTAAGGCGATAAAGTGTTTAGAGACACCGTACAACCGTGGGTGTCAATACACAGTATAGTAAGCACGGAAATTACTCTTTTTAGAGGAATTAAATACCGTTCGCCACTATAGTGAGGTCGCATAGCCGACAGTATTACACAGTATGTTTGGATAAACAGCACACAGAAAACATTTCAGGGCAGTCCAGCCAAGGCGCGACATAACCCCTTTTCTCCCAGACAGTTTCGTTCTCTGTAGATGCAGCTGTGCTGCGGAGACCAGAGCTCAGCCGTTCAGGTGCACAAGCCTCAGTAGTGACGGTGACCGAACGGCTCACGGAGCAGAGCAGTATGTCTAGGTGGTTTAATGTCAGACTGAACCCATCGCAGAGAGGAAGTCTGCCGTGAGGCCCGCGGTTTTGCCGTTTATTAAAAGGGCAGAAAAACCGGGTATATATATATATATAAGAATGTACCAATATTCAGCGCACTGATATAGGACGGGACTGAATAAAGGGAGGTATTCGGGCCTCAGTATATTATAAACAAATTCGTTCTGCCTCTGATTCCGTCTAAACCAGAGAGAAATTACCAGGCAGACGAAAAATGAGCTATCTGAAGTGAGATCGGCTCAGGCCAGTAAAGCTCTATAATAAGTGTTTTAGCGCTCCAATAGAGGCGTGTCCGCCTTATCGAGCAGACGAATGAGATCGTGCCGCTCCAGGAGGGGAGGGGCATGAAGCTCTCTTATAATGAGTGTTCTTGGTGCTCCAATAGCGGCGAATCGGCCCTATCGAGCAGACGAATGAGATCGCGCCGCTCCAGAGGGGAGGGGCATGAAGCTCTGTAATCGTTGAACACTGGACAGCTGCATTTAGAGGCAGCGAGCCGTAATACCGCGTGCTAGCTAAGCCGTTAAGAGACCTCACCACTGTGGGGAAAGGAGCGAGGGACTCCGCGAGCGTGGAGCACGAGTGGCTGTGTTATGACAGAGACAGGGGCAGACCGCCCTTGTTTGCTTGTCGTATGCATCTATCCAGGTCTACGGTTCCCCGCTTGTTCATCTCAACAAGAGAGGAACGGCAGAGGGGAGCAGCAACACAGACAGAACAGCCATGCGTCGTGACGGTATCACCCGATGCACTCGGGGGATTAATATATGTGCCAGAGATCTCGCCACTGAATTTGAGAGGAGCGAAGGGACTCTGTAAGCATCAACGGTTGCGGTGTGACAGAACACAGGGGGGGTTAGTCCGTGTGTGCTTGTCTATGCATCCATCTAGTCTCATGGCTCGCCGTGTGTTCATCCCGGCGAGAGAGGAACAGCAGGGGGAGCACGAAACATGGATAAGACAACCAAAGCATAAGCGCGGTCCCGGCGTGGGAGGTGCCAGACCGGTAACGCGCTCGGAGGAAATTCATAGCAGAGAGGCTCACCGAGCCGCTGTGCTGGACGCTATTACAACAGCGCCTGCTCTTTTAGCTTATAGCTTTATATTAAAAATATTGATCTTACCGGGCGGCCGCAGGGGAGACCTCGTCAGGCGTGTCCGCTGCACAGGGCTCGTACCACGGCAAGCGAAGGCTATCTTCGGTTCTCGGCCGGAAAGCGGCAGGGGAAGACGCTAGACCTGGACTCTGCTATCTTCGGTTCTCAGCCGGAAAACGGCAGGGGAAGACGCTAGGCCTGGACTCCGCTGCAGGGCTTTTGTCGACGGCGAGGTAAGGCTTCTTCTTTTCTTCGGAGCAGCGAGAGGTTCGCGCTGAAGGAGAAAATAATGAGCTCCTGACGATTGAACCGCGCTTATATAGGGACGCGTTCCTCCCGCGCGCGGGTTCAAACGTCATTGGTCTGTACTTTGTACAGACGTTAACCAATAGGCTTCAGTCACGGAGTAAACAGGAGTTTCCCCCATAGCGTCAGCTAACTGACGCAATGCGAAGTGAACCGTATTGAAAGGGAACTACATTTATGATGCTAGAGCAGGGCCGTGCACAGACCTTTTGAGGGGCATGTGCTGAAACTGAAAAAGGGCACCCCCCCCCCAAATAAATAGCACATAATAATCGTCTTAAAAACGTTATATTTATTTACTATTAATGATTGAAAAATTCCCTATTAATGAATGAAAAAATGACATTTTATGGCATTATAAGGATATCTGGCCTTCTAAGTTGGCTTTAACAATTTGCCTCCTGGGTGTTTGTCTGTATTAGGCCTATTTGTAGTCATGTGTTTGTGAACTGCTCTTGTGTACTCCCTCTTATTTAATTGTGTAATATATTAATTTTCATTTTTTTCCTCTGCTTTGCATACATAAAGTTAAATAAAAATATGTTTGAGGAAAAAAGCTATTATTTTTGGTTCTATGATCTAATTTTTATTATTTGGTTAACATGTTTATGTATGTCATTGATAAGAGGGGAAATATGAGATTTAAGATCAAAAAAATATAGTAAAATACTATTCTATTAGCCATACCATTAGCATATCCAACATGTATCTGCCTAACTGGCAAAAACTGTGCTGAGGACCAGGAACGTTGGTCTCTTGAAGGTGCACTTAGGTTGGTTGTTCTTTCTCGTGAACTACACTTTCCTTAAAATAAGCCAGCAATGAAAATGTATAAAAAATTTAGTCTAGTCATTCAGGGCTAACTTTTTGGTGATTTGGAGCACTGTAGCCCCTGACAGAAAATGTTTAAAGCGCAAGCAGAAAATTTTGAGCACACCTTAAATCAGCCTGCAATTATTCACATTTTCCCAAAAGAACTGCATTACTGAAAAATACTAAACAGACTTAACTTTGTGCAGTTGATTTCAGAATAAAAAGTTATGAACTAAAGAATCATACAGCCCACTTGGCTAATTCTAGGCATAAAATACATAAATATCCAGATAGCATTTTGTAATGAGATGAGTGGCAGGGCAATACACATACTTGTATCCTTTACAAGTTTCTCGTCTTCTATGATATCCACAGTTTTCCTTAACTGTGTGTTTCTATCTGTAATGTTTTTGGTGTTAATGTAGGCTAGAAGTTTTCTCTATCTCTCATCTCTGCAATGTTTAATTTTAAACCCGCGCGGGCGCATCTTCTCGCAGTTCACCCGGGCTGCGTAGACCCATCGGTAAACGATTGAGACGCGTCATTCAAATAAGCGGTAAAACCCGATCCTGCATTCCGTATTGTTGTCACGGGTGCCCTGCACATGCGTGAACAGCAGTGAAAACTGCTCGCGCTGTGTCAAAAACTCATTTTGGTCACAGTTTGGAGCCCTTGGTGCCTCCCTGATTGCCCTCTCGCCCAATCTCGTCTAAACCGGCCCTGCTCAAATTTATAAAACATGCGCCGTTATAGACATACTAGTGTTTCTTTCGTAATGAGACGGCATTGTACTCAAACAACAAGATATTTATTTACCGTTGCAAGACGTTCAGCTGCTCTGCTGTGGAACTTCAGCTCGTCGCAATCAGGGGGCGGAGTTAAGAGGTTTGACTGACAGTTTGAGCGGATACAAAAAGATTTTGTTTTTTAATAACTTTTATTTGATAAATATATTTGTAAAACAGACAGACATACGTAAAGGGTTACCAATAGCATTGATTTATTAAAGAAAATAAAAAAATCTAATCAAATTCTTTAGAAAAAAAGGGCACTTCGGAGTGTAAGGACAAAAAGGGCATGTGTTCTGCACAGGTTGAGCCCTATCTGTGCACGTGCCTGTGCTAGAGCATCTGTATCTCAAAACAGAGACCATACACTGATGCTAAACCCGTAGACCTTCAAACGATGTATAGAAATGTTAATAGTATTAATGTTTGTAGACAGTAGGCTATATAGATATTGTTAGCAGCGTTAAAAAAAAAGACGTCATCACGCCCACGAACGCGTGTGCTAATTCTAATTTGTGGGCGTGATGACGTCTTTTTTTACGCTGCTAACAATATCTATATAGCCTACTGTCTACAAACATTAATAATGGCACGTCGAGAGGTTAAAAAAGAGAATGTTAATTTGATTCAATTTTAGCTGATGGAATGTGCAGAAAGAATAGAATTAGGCTGAAAGGTCTGTTGCTTTATAGCATATTCAGGTTGTGCATCATGTTTTTGGAAAAAAGGAACTTAGTAAAGTAACTAGTAAAATAATGAATTACTAGAAAGTAAAAAGTAATCAATAAAGTAACTGAATTACTTTCTTGGAGAAGTAATCAGTAACTATTTACTGTTTCCAAGTAACTTGACCAACACTGTCCCCGGCCACAGGCCATTTCGAAATACGGTTTGTTGGCAGAATCTATTAGATAAAAATGCATATTTACAAGAAAACGTGTGTGTTTTGCATCTTAGCTCTTTAATTACAATCTTACAGACAAATATTTTTTGTTGTTGCAGTTGTATTTGTTGTATTCTTTATAGTTTCATAGTTTTTGTTTTTCTCTTGTCTGTGTTGTCTTATTTATTTATATAATATGTATTCAGTGGTGGCCGGTGACTTCAAATATGTGAAGTGTCATATTTGTTGCGATATGTGAAACAACGTGCATCATGCGTCTTTTCAAAATATGTGCCTGCTGCACACGTGTTCAAAGTATTTATGATGAAAGAGACGCTCACATTCAGAAAATACGCAAGACACTAATTTAACCGTAATCTCTGATTTTACATGAGATTACATGAATATCTGGCAAATGCGTGCCTGCGTCTCTTTTATCATTTGAAGCATCTGTAGCAGGCTCGTATGTTTGACAAGATGCATGATAAACAGGGTTTTGATACGATGAACCACACACATGATGGGCTAAATACATGTTATGATGAGCTTCGCATCTACGTCCTTGAAGCGGAGGTGTGTGTGTATTATTTTCAAATAATTCAATTATTCCGCTTATACCACGGTTACCATAGACATTGCTAAGACATTGCTCTGGTGGCTATTTTAAGACATTTGACAGGTCAGGTGTGTGTTTAATGCATAAAAAAATGAAATAATGAATACCCTTGAAACCCTTTTTAACCAACCAGAATAAAGCATTCAGCAGCCCTGTATAAAAATTGTGCTTAATAGTACAAAAAGCTTGTAATCATTAGCGCTGTATATAACACTTCTGTAGAAGCATAAGTGGTGCTAAAGCATGACTATAACAACACTTATGGTTTAACACTGCACAATATGGTTCTACACTGGTACTGGTTTAGCACTAACAATGGTTCCCCTATGTCAGGGGTGTCCAGTCCTGCTCCAGGAGGGCCGGTGTCTCTGCAGAGTTTTGCTCCAACCCTAATCGAGCACACCTTATCCAGCTTTCAAGGTCTTACTAGACATAGTAGAAACTTTCAGGCAGGTGTTTGAGGGAAGTTTCAGCTAAACTCTGCAGGACACCGGCCCTCCAGGACCGAGTTTGGACACCCCTGCCCTATGTGAATCACTTATAGTGCTTTTTAACACCATTTTTTGTGAAAAGCATTGTACAGTAAAAATAAACTGTAACACTTTACTTGAAGGGGTGTTCATAAGACTGACATGACACCATAATTGTGACATGACACGTGTCATGAACATGAAGGATATTTTATGCACGTTTATGACAACTGTCATTAAAGGTGCAGTGTGTAAATTTTAGTGGCATCTAGTGGTGAGGTTGCGAATTGCAACCAACGGCTTAGTCCACTGCTCACCCCATGCTTTTGAAACACATAGAAAAGCTATGGTAGCCACCACCGGACAAACATGTCATCGTCCAAAAAAACTTAGTAAACAAATGTGTCCGTTAAGGGCTTCTGTAGAAAAATGGTGGCACAAAATGGCGACTTCCATGTAAGGGGACCCTCTGTGTATGTAGATAAAAAGGTCTCGTTCTAAGGTAATAAACACATAACGGTTCATTATGAAAGGTCTTTATACACCCCTGATAATATAGTTTTGTATATTATTTTGCGTTTCTGTCAAGAGATCCTTCTAAAAATTATACACTGCACCTTTAAGTGTCATTTGTTCAATTATGTCATTTTTAATTCAAAGATGACATTGTTTGAATTGTCTTTGTTCAATTAGAGCTTATGACTCTTGAATTTGTAGAAGACAAAACATAATGTCAGTCTGAATGACAGCCTCAGTCACCATTGACTTTCACTACTTTGAAGAAACATTTGAGTTTAAAATAATATGTAAATTATGACAGAATTTTTATTTTTATGTGAACTGTCCCTTTAAGAGAAATCAGTTTATTTACTCGCTACTTGAAGCATACAAGTATGTACACTCCTTTGGTCAAAATAAATCGATTGGTGTTTAAGACAATTTTAACTTTACTCTCTCACATAAAAAAGTGGACTTTCAAAGACTTCTAAAATGATGTAGGGAATTCCTGAGTGCATAGTGAGGATAGCAGGTATAGAATGAAAATAAAGTGTAACACTTATACAACAGTTAACAGTTATAAATTACCAGTTTTTGATCAGTTTTTAATGCAATCACAATTAATAGATGATCCATTTCTTTTTCTAATAGATGATCCGACTGTCCAAGGCTTGGATAGGGCAAGACAGCTACAGACAGGCGAGATGATCATCATTGTGGTCGTACTTCTCATGTGGGCAGGTGAGATGCTGTTGAACACTTTGAAGAATGTGTTTGAATCCATTAATCATGTGTTAGTCCCAGAAAACTGCTTTGGGGTGCTTTTCCCATACAGCAACCCAATGAATGTTGGAATTTTAGTTGGAACGCATCCCTTTTGGGAAACGCACCCTTGCCTGTTAGTGCCTGCTGAGAAGAACTGTGCTTACAGTACAAACATTAACAAACATTAATTACCTTACTAATTATTACCACTGCGAGAGAGAAAAAGAGCGAGAGAAAGAGACAGTCAGTGAATCTTAATTTGTCATGGATCTGTTAATGGTTATTAATTTTTCACCTGAATGATTTTTCTATCACTTGAGGTAAGCAGTTCTTAAAATTCCACTTTACATGCCAACTCTGAAATGCATGGAAAACCATAATTTGCATTAAAGTGATAAAATATGAAAACTAAGAAGTACATGGGAATAGAGAAATGCTTCTCTTCTTATGTAAGGCACTTAACCAATTGCCGTCCTGTCACAAATGATTTCATGCGCTTGATTGCAAAAGCCACTCCAGCAAACAGGGAATGTCTTTGCACAGCTCAGCTCAGAATACTGAAAGAAATTCTGTCTTCATCGCTCAACCCGAGGATGCAGAACGTGTCCAACATGAAGAGCAGGGGCAGCCCCCACACACTGACAATCAAACATTTAAAGGGGCTTAGCCTGTCTCTTTTTATAGATGGAAATACACAGAAATGCTAAGAACCAATTAATTCAAACACATGTATCTAGTTTATATATATCTCTAACACTCAAAGATGCTTGTATGTAAAATAAGCTTCATGCACTAGCGCACACCATTATCCAGTACCTCCAGAAAACGCGATTATGAGATCGCATGATTCAACGCATAACCAGCCAAAGTCCGCATATTTATGCCAGGGACGCATTTTTTCAAATACGCCTCACTTTCGCAGCATAAATTGCAGATTTTCGTGCACAAAATATGCAGGACTTGCATGATTTCATAATCCCTGCATTTTCGTAGCAAAAATCACATATATCTTAGCAGAAAGTTGAAAAATGTTGCATTTACCTCACACAAGTGAGTCATGTCCCCTGTTGCCATGGGAACGTTATGAAGTGACGTGATTATGTGACGTGAACATCATTGAAAAGTTGCAAAAGCTGCAAACAGTTTTTGCAAGTTCCCGCAATTTTTGCAAGTTCCCGCAATTTTATTGCATAAAAATGCATAAATATCCTGCATATTCCATCGCATTTTTTAAGAAAACGTGCCGCAAGATCAAGGATTTTTGCCTGCAACAATCACAAAAAAACTCAGTGTTTTTCTGGAAGGACTGATTATCTGCGAGAGATTTAGTGGGGTTAGTTTAAAGGATAATTCCGGTATTTAACATTTTGAGTCTCATTTCTGGTTTGTTTTGGATGAACTACAGTGATGGACACAGAAATTTTGACAATGGGTCGTGTCTTGACTTTTTGACTCGTTTAGAAGCGTCTCTTGACTGCTTCAGAATAGAAGTCAATGACCATGCACAAACATGTCATTAAAACAACACTTAACGTTCATTTTCAAAACTGTGCTACTCACCGAGTGGTTCATGGTGTTCGTTGATGATTAAAAACAAATATATTGGTGCAATGTATGATTTCAATCCGTGTTATTTGCTATAGTGGAACTATTTTTTTCAGATACTTCCCAACTGCGTATATACTTCCGCTCTATATTTGAGTCTGAAGCGTTAGCACACTCCCGACCACTTGATGGCGACAACCACTTTGCTATACAAGTACGCTCGATGTCTAGCGTATAGACAGTCACAATCGAGCTCAACTTCAAACCTAAAGCTGGTCACTGAGCCATCAAATATGAGAAACATTTCTTCTGAGAGAAACCGTGCAAACTACAACCACATGTAAACAGACCTTTTTCTGTGTCCGGCTGCGGAGTGATATATCAGCGAGCAATGAGTCTTCCAAGAGAAGTCAATGGAATTTTACAAAATGCCAAATAAAACACAACAGAAACTAAATTTCGCTACACAACTTGTTTTTAATCATCAACGAACACCACAAACCACTCGGTGAGTAGCACAGTTTTGAAAATGAATGTTAAGTGATGTTTTAATGACATGTTTGTGCATGGTCATTGACTTCCATTCAGAAGCAGTTAAGAGACGCTTCTAAACGAGTCAAAAACTCAAGACACGACCCATTGTCAAAATTTCTGTGTCCATCACTGTAGTTCATCCAAAACAAACCAGAAATGAGACTTAAAGTGTTAAATACCGGAATTATCCTTTAACACAACTAATTTTTTAAGTGTACGCGATTCTAGTAGATTTCTGCTAAATAAGGTTTTTGTCCATTGGAAAGAAAAATCAAAATTGAGAACTTTTTAATCTCAAATGTTTCCCTAAACATAAATAAGGTTATATAAATGTGAAATTGAGACTTTTGCTCGAGTCTCCTACTTATCACACTTGTCTCCTGAGACATAAACTTTAACACTTTCACATTTGTCTCTTTAAAAGTTTCGTAAGAGTTGACATCACACACTGCGCTCAGACTTTTCTCCTTGGCTGGAGACTTTAACATTCTCACATTTGACCTTAGAAAAAGCAACAACTAAGCAATACATTGTTCCTCTGGGTGAGTGTTTCAGTTCAAAATCAAACTTAATGTCAAGAAAACCAATTTCAAATATGTGGAATAAATTTGATGTTCTGCCAAATAATGCAATTTTTTTGAGTCTGCGTCAACTTACAGTGCATTTAATTAAAGCCAGCTTTATTAATATTTCTGAAGCAACACAATATTGATGGTATACTAAAAGTGGAACAGAGTTAATTATTGTTAATTACAAGTTAATATTAACCTGTGATATCACAGGCTGTGGTACAAAAACTATAGCTCTGTCCCAAATGACAAAGTACAGCACTATGCTCAACCGTCTAGTAACTTTCCTTTCACTGCATCTGATGCCTAGTTAATTTTCTTACCTGTAGTCTGGCTCCGGTTGCTAGGCAACATACAGTATGAACATGCCATTCATTAAAAGTGCTCTGCCAGGTGCAATTATTGGTTTATTGCTGCTCTTCCCATCAGAATCCATGAACTATGCTTTTGTAAACGGAGGTGAACTGGGGACAATTTTGTGTGTGTTTAATTCAATATTCGTCTCTTACTGTAGGGTTGGATGCATCATGAACAGAGTCTCTGTCTCTACACACCTTTGAACAGTTCAATCACAATCTGTACAGGGAATCTTTGTACATCTTCACCATGTCTTGTGTGTGTCTGCAGCTGTAATTGCCCTGTTTTGCCGTCAGTATGACATAATAAAGGACAACGATTCCAGCAACAGTAAAGAGAAGGTAAAACCGTGCTCCGAGAGAAGCACACCAGAGCATCACAGTGGAGGGTTGCTTCGGAGCAAGGTGGGATATCTTTAAACCTGAACATCTCATTCTTAACATCAAAGCATCTGCTACTACTACTAATAATACTGTATAGTTATACAGATCTTCTAAAAGCATTCCTCCTTAAATGAACAGTCATACAAAAATGAGCATAGTCTTTTGGGTTTCATGAGGCATTTTTATAGATGAGCAGATTTATTTGTTTTGTAACTGCTGTGGATTTGGTCTTCCCCATATAACAAAATACAATTCATCACACTTCCCCTGAGATCTTAATGAACAAATTACACAAACATTAAGACTCTAAGCAAGGTGATTACAACCTAATTCCTTTTAAAACCTGCAGAAAGACTACAACAGAAAGTAAGAATCATTTAGAGAGCTATCCATCTTACTTTTCAAAAAGGTTGTCTGCCCACTACCTGCCAATACCCCTGACTGAAAAACCTTTTTGTCATTTGTCTCCTGAAACCTGCCATCGGGATAGAATGAGACCAGACACACAGTGACGGCCAGTCTCTCAGTATACCAAATCCGGCTTATAATACTCATGCATTTCTTGACTCCATATCTAAAAACTTGCATGCATTTTTCTGTTGTACCCTAAGTCTGAGCCTTATTGTTTCAGGCAATGTTAGAATTTAATGTTTACCTTTTTATTGGCTCATCAGTAATGTTATACAGCCTGCAAGTGACATTTATATTTCCTTACAATCTAAAAAAACTAGGTTGTTTTCAAACCATGGTTGGGCAAAATCGATACTACAGCCATAATTACCCCATGATTTACTCTCCCTTAAAGGGATAGTTCACTTTAAAATGAAAATTCTGTCATCATTACCTCATCCTCATGTTGTTCTAAACCTGAATGAATTTCTTTTTTCTGATGAACACAAAAGAAGATATTTTGAGAAATGATGGTAAACACACAGCAGATAGTGACCATAGACTTCCATAGTAGGAATAAAAAAATATGATGGAAGTTAATGGGTACCATCAACTGTGTGCTTACCATCATTTATCAAAACATTTTCTTAGTCATTTATCACAATACTTTCAAAATATTTTTTCCTACTAGAAGTCAGTAGTCACTTACTGCTGTGTGTTTACCATCATTTCTCAAAATATTTTTTTTTGTGTTCATCAGAATTATTTTTTATAAAGGTTTAGAACAATACTGTATGAGGATGAGTAAATTATGACAGAATTTTCATTTTAAAGTGAACTATCCCTTTAAGCAATCCAGTATACATATGTCCATCGTCTTTCAGACAAACACATTTGGAGTTGTTTTAGGAAATGTCCTTGCTCTTCAGAAGAGGCCATTCAAGCCCATTTGTAATGCCGAGAAATCAGAAACGTTGGGGGGGGCTTTACACTATGACGACAGCGCAGCAGCAACGGCAAAGCAGTTTTTTTACATTAAACAAATGGATGCTGCTGTGAAACATCACTTGTTCGAATCAGCTATCGCGTCTGTTTTAAGCGATTTTAACTTTTCCTTTGCGTTAAAACCGGGTGTGCCTCATAAGTCTTGAAAAGTGAAGCCTCTGGCTCTTTGATCGCCCCCTGGTGGCTGGCTGCAGTACAAGTCATAACCCCTCCCTCTCCATTCAAACAAATGGGACTCTGCTTTAAATAAAAAAAATATTTACACTTCCAATAAAAGTTTCAGAAAGATGGTTTTGGTCCTTTTAAGTAGTTGTTATCACGCTGATATATGTTCAAGTTTTCATTTTTGTGATAACTTTCATTTAAGCTAGTTATTTGATGTTATAGAAACGGGGCGTGTCGTTAAGATTGGCGTGGTTGTATTGGTCGTGCGAGCGTTTGGGCGGAAGTTTGATACCACGGCTCCACCTCTGTCTCCACGGACGATTCCTTCTGCACATGCCTTGGCTCCAAACTGACGTTCTTACGTAACATGGCGGCGACTGTGGTCGGACATTTTTGGCTTCAATTCATTACAATGGAGGGAGGCGACGTCGCGTCGTCCATCTTTTTTTACAGTCTATGGTTAAAACCCGAGCAAAGAACAACACTCCTTCATATCTAAATGAGATGTGGATTACCGACTGAATTCAGCAAAAGTCTGATATACCAGCTTGCAATTTGGTGGCTAAACGAATGGGTCTTAGCAAGAGCGGCGAGCCCTCTGGTAGTGGTGCATACGTCATCCCTTTCAACGCTCTGATTGGTTTTAGGTCTATCCGATTGCGCTCAGAGGCATTTGAGCGAGGTCCGTTGGTGAGGCCCCTTTGGAAATGATTTGTCTATGAAGCTTTGCCCAACCATAACTCAGTTATTACTGAGAATGGTCTGGTTTTAACCAGGCTAGATGGGCACTGGTGTATTTTAAGATAGTTGTTTTCAGGTTGGACAGCTCTAACATTTATTTTAGTCTAGGACTAGTCTAATCCCTGTCCGGAAAACCACCCCATAGCGGTATGTGATGAGGGAACAACTTTTGACATTGAAGCCCAAAAAAGTGCATCCATCCTTCACAGAAGTAATCCACATGGCTTTAAGGGGTTAAAAATGTTTTTGTAAGAAAATGCTCAGGAAATATGGAAATTGAGTCAATCTTTATTAAAGGGACTGTAAGTAGGATTTTAAGTGTTTTATTAATCAAAATCAATGTCTTTATTCATAAATATGACCTCTGCTAGTGATCTGACTTTTCTTTGTAAGCTTAGAATTTCTTCTCTTTACTTAAATTGAACGGGTAAGTCCAAGGAGGCTTCCATGTCGTTCCGCCGTATTGATAAACTGTAATAGCAGAGAGAGACAAAAAGCCTACCAACGCGTTTCCACAACGCGTTTTCATTCAGAACACGTGAACCAGCTGCAACGGACAAGGAGATCAGTGATTACATAATGGCTACCGTAGTTCCAACAAGCATTTGGAGAGGCGAGGTGCTAGAGAGCACCCTTTGTATGAATGCAAAATACAATTTCACCACTAGATGGGGGTAAATCCTACATATTGCCCCTTTAAGTAGATTTAAGTAAGTTACTAAGTGAAGTAAAATTACACTGTAAAAATATGTGATATTTACGTTTAGTTACAATATTATACATAATATTTTTAAAGGCTTACTTAATGGAATCTTCTTGATTTAATTATGTAAAGTTACCTCCTTTCTTTTTTTATTATATAACAAATTATGATGAGCCTGCTCTCATTACTGGCATTAGTTACAGTGTAGTTATAACAGTATAGTTATCACTGATTGAGTGAATTAACATTAATTAGGTTTCATTTAAACAGTTTGGTCTGCCCGTATTTACCCAACCATGCATTGTCATAAAAAGGTTGAAAAATGTCCCCAAGCTGACACTCAGAGGCATTACCCTTTTTAAAGGTCCTGTTATGGAATAATGGTAAAAAATGTACAATAGGCATAGATGTGTACAGTCAACCCTGTATCACGAAATTATGTACCTATAGGCACGTATGGACCAGCGTTTGTGTGTGAGCATGTCACGCCTTTCTGTTAGTGTCACTGTCACGTATTGGTTACTCAACTTTTGTGTCCTATTTTCAAACCATTGTCACTTCGGTTTAGTATTAGATTTGGTGCTTGCGTAAGTATGTCACTTTAAGTATTGGTATAAACTATTTTTTTTTTAAAAGATACAAGACTTTAACCAATTGTTGCCTGACGTTGGGGTTAGAGTTGGGTTAGGATGTCATTTTATGTACATCTAACCCTAAACCGAAGCGACAATGATAAGAAATTAGGACAAAAAAGTTGAGTAACCAATACGTGACAGTGACACAAACAGAAAAGTGTGACATGCTAACGCACAAACGCGGCAAAGCGTGACATTGTCACGCTGGTCCATACGTGTCTATAGGTACATAATTTCGTGATACTGGGTTGGTACTGTATCCTTCAGTACCAAAATTAAATTTTGACAACATGATCTCATAGAAAGTCATGTTATAGTCAAAAAATTTGATTAATTTATTTGTGTTCATGGCACAAAATCTAGCTTTTTTTGTGCCTTGAGCATGAATGTCTTTTTTGTGTCTAAAAATATAACAGACAGTGATTCAAACCCCAACCCCAAGCGACAATGTTAAGAAAATAGGAAACAATGACAAAACAATACATAAAATGAAACGAAACAATTTATAAAAATGTATGCGACTGACACGAAAAAGACATTCGTGCTCAAGGCACAAAAAAGCTGAATTTCGTGTCATGGACACAAATAAATGTATCAAATTTTGTGTGACTATAACACGACTTTCCGTGAGATCGGTCTGAATTTTGAGGTATTAATATGCACTCCTGTGCAAAGGTGTACTTTTTTAAAAGTGGCTACACCGTGCGATATAGTACCAGTGCAATACAGACCGAAGTGAAATGTCAGGAAACAAGCACTGCACTTCATTTTAAAATTAAAAAAAAATTTTTAGTTTAATAAAATTCAATGCACACAGAGTTAATGACCTATATATCTAAAATAGATCATGGCTAGAAAAACGGCTTGCCTTTGATCCCTGTTCCTCATCCTCTCTACAACTCTCCCCTTTACTCTCTTCCCATGAGAAATTCACAGCAGTAAAAAATGGTCAGATGCTTCACGATTCACTTTCTGCACTATATGACCATTAGTGCTGTAACACATCAAAGACTAAGACTTTTAAACGCACATTAAAATCAATACCGGGCCCTGCGATGGTGACGCCCCTAATGCCTTACATTTCCGGTACTTGAAATGCCATTTCCAGCATAGGCCTATTGCACTGCTAAAGACCAAAATAATGTATGTTATCTCCTGTTATGTGAGCAAGTCCTCTATACAATACACTCCAGCTGCAAATACATCAATCCAAGCAGTCATCCTTTGCCAGACTACAGCACAAATGACTGCAGTTGTTGTGAAATGGCCCATCGGAGGAGAATCACGCTCCTGCGTTTATCTTCTTGTCTGTTGCAGTTCCAGTCTGTACCATCTATCAACATCATTGAAGTGTGATGGGAGTATTGTAGACGTCAGTTACGCCCCTTCATTGCAGCACCTGCAGTATCAGGATGAAATATGTCACTCAAATCTTCCTCCATCAACATGCAGTCACAAATCCACACGGAGCAGCACGTCGGCTGTATCGTAATATTGAAGCTAACGCTCAGCCCACTCAAATGCAGACTTGGATGTATTTATAATAATGCAGTCTACTCAAGTGGTGGTGTGTATAACATATACAGTAATGCAGATCATGTACGACTGTATGTTTATATTTTGTGGCAGTACAATGAAAGGTGAAATCCTAAAAGTGAGTATCTGAAAAAAATGATGGATAAACTTGTTGTATTTGGGTGAACTGTTTGTTTAAACTGGTAGATGAGATGTGTGTCTTATCCGAGAGAAGATACAAAGTTTTGTCATTTTCCCTTGCAATCTGTATATTTAGTTCAACTTTTAAATACAATATCCTAAATACATCTAGCAATATTTATTTCAATATAAAAGAGGGGTCCTGCTATAAAGAAGAGTGATTAAAGCAGCTATCACTTCTAATAAACTTCTAATAAAAGAGTGAATATTTTTCATAAAGCCAGGTGTTCAGGAACTAAAATATTGAGATTATGTACAGTATGTAAATGTGTTTTCTGCCTAATGTGTTTATAATTGCGCCAAAGTTGAACATTGTACATAACTGCTAATCACTGATAATGACTTCATTATTGAAAGAATGTCGTGACTGAATTATTGTTTATTATTAGATTACGCCATGCAACATGCTCATCATGAAAGTGCATGCATTGTTGTTAGCGATTCTAAACTCATATTTTACATTTGATGCTCTTTGCTTCATTGTGGGCGAGGGACACAAATCAACAATTTTGGTAGCTTCTGTCATCAGTTTTAATAAAGATAATGAGAACTTGATAAATGTTTCTGGTTTTCTATCTTATCTTTTGGCATAATAGCACATTACATTACACACAGATTTAATATCATGACAGATGTACTGACTTTTTAAGTCGTAATGATGGGGAAACTTATTTAATGGTGCATTCAACCATCGAGCAAATGACATTAAGATTCATTATCATTTTCACAACATTAAGTTAATAATCAGGATGTTTTTAAAATATGTAGGAAAATAAAACTTTAAAGGTGCCAAAGAATGCATTACAATAATGTTTAATTGTATATCTACATAAGGTATGTTGATTTATTAAGTGCAAAAATAATCCAGAAATGGTTTTACATGTCCATTTACAACCTAGGATTTGCCTTTAGAATGAAATGGTCTATTATTACCTTGTTTGAAAGGGTCATGAATAATAATGTTGAGCTCTGCTCTGATTGGCTATCTGGGGTAGCGCTCAGTCACTGCTGTTTTCACACTGCATAACAGATCGGCGACAGGGGGTTTCACACGGCATGACTTTACCAAGAAAGAATCGCCGTCAACATTGTCCCGGTCCGCAAACTACGTCTCACAGCCAACGCACATGAGAAGTGACAGGGAAACAACGCGAGGTCGCGTGCAAGACCGAGTTCTCACGTGACACTGCGGATTATTATTAAAAATGGTAACCCGCACAAAAGCTTGCCATACAAATTGCATGTGCGCTCATTTGTAGCGAAAATAAAAAGAAAAGAAGCGCTTGCTTGCTGATATTATGGGCTGTACCTTCATAACTCCTCCCTGAACTTCCAGCTGCCCTGTATGTTGCTCTCTGATTGGCTGTAGGTCATCGCAGATGTTATTATCAGTCAGAACACATTTCACACAGCATGATTTTTGAATTTATTTAACATGATATCTCACAGGTGTCAGCGACTCGTCTGCGATTCTCTCTGATCGCATCTTTGATAATTCGCACTGTGTGATTGTCACTCGCGTGCACGAACATCGATTTGCCTGTGATTTCGGGCATTTGTCGGCGATTTCTCAAAACTTTTTCAAAAACTTTTGTATGAAACAAGCCAACATCAAAATAATATAAATAAATAAAACACTGGCATATTTAAGATGATTAATCAAAACAACTGAACAGCACTAACTGGACTAATACAGGTACCTGATCAATATTAAACATTCATAAAATACATAAAATTCACTTTCAGATGTGCACAAAAATGGTAAAAAAATTGATTGTAGATTGTAAAATAGATTTTAATGTTAAAATGAAATACTGAAAACTATGCTGACAGATCTACTGGGATCAAAGACCTTATCGAAGTTTTAACAGTTTTAGAGTGATTCAGATCTTTCAAGTGTGCACTTTGGTCTTTAAAAGGGCTGGAATGACAGCGTTTAATGATTTAACATTAAACTGAACTGTAGCTTTTAGAAACTCAGAGAATATCTGAACAGTAAAAATGTTTCATATTTTATTTCTAAGGGCCAAGGTTTAATAACCTTTGGTCAGCGCTTATGTTGGTGCCTTTGGCAGACTTACAGGGCATTTAAAGTGAACATTTGATCAATTATGTTCATGTCGGTTAAATCAATGCGTTTCTCTACTATCAAGCCCACGACCTTGGTATTTTCAGCAAATGTCAGTATCAGTTGAAACACAACAATGAAGCAAAGCAAAAGCTTACAGAAAAAAGATATTACATTTACTATGAGAAAAAAACCCTTCCACAATATGTTGTTTTTCCACTTTGATAATCCATTCCTTTTTCCTGTTTGCTGGATTATTACACATTAGGCATAGATTTAGATTTATGCTCTGGAGATATAAGGGTTTCATAGTGCAACATTAATCATGCTTGCCATAATAAACATACACTGTATATCTTTTATCATCACTGGCTTTGTGTCTATTTTATTACTTCAAATGCACAATGAATTGTGTGATTTCACAGACACTGATCTGTTCTGTTCAGATAGTCATGGTTGGTAAATATTTGACAAATATTGATATTAATGTAATATCTGAAAGCTAAATAATCTCATTTGATGTTGCAGTGTGTAAAAACAAACTCAGCCCTGTTCCTTATGTATATAAAGTTGCATATATATTTGAAAGTTGAAAAGGTAATAACAATTCACCAGTTTCATAAGACAAGATCAAACAATAAAACCAGATGAAACATAACAGTGTAAATATTTATAACACTTATAAAACTTATAGAAACCAGACTTTTTGGACTGTTTTGGAACCTTTCCCAAAAATATACGTTGGTCCTTAAAAGAAAAAATCATTCTACACTTTCAGAAATAAATGTACAAATGCTTTCATTTGGGCTGTACCCTTAAAAAATTCCTTATGTGTACCATTTATTAACAGATATGTACCTTTAAGGTACCAAGATATCCTAACCAATGTGTGTTCTTTATATGTACTTTTTAAATGGTACCGCCCAGTGACAACTTTTGTACCTTTATTTTTGAGAGTGTATCTGCAAGTCAGAAAGGTTCAAACCCAGCTGTTGTGTTGTTTAGATTTGACCCAACAATGTGTTAAAACAAACCAGCATTTTGGGTTAAAACAACCCAGCAAGTAAAATTACAACCCAACGGGTAAGGTTCGTCCCTTTTTGACCAAACGCTGGGTCGAAAATAACCCAGCATTTTATTCGAATGTGTACTCCAATGTAAAAACATTTCCAGATTTATTTCTGTAATGATTGCTTGAGCAAACACAACCTGGCCGACATTGTATGTAAATTCAATGATACTACTTCAAAATACAAACATAGTATGTAAATATCAATAATGCAAAATAATTGCCTGAAAGCTTTGCAGCGGCTTTGATTTGCTCTTCAGATGAGAGTTTTGTTGACATGGTTAGTTAAATATTATGATGAAGCAGAAGAGCGCATTACAGTATATCAAACCTGTACTGAATATATTTAAAATGTCGGGCTGAAAATAGGCATATTTGTCTTGAATGCATATTTGCAGTCCCTTTCAAGTAGTACACATTTCAAATTATTGTCCTATTTAAATAATATGTCCAAAAATAGCACCAATGCATTAAAACAGTTTTACAGAAATTACTTAAATGAATATGAATATGTATTAAATGTGTAACAACACGTTATTTTATCCATTTTGTAAGCCCTGATCTTTCAGAAAGTATTGGCATTCAACAGTTTATCAATATAGTTGAATATTGTAATTGTGCACAACCACTGTAAGTTGTTTTCTTTTTTAGTATTGTTTGCTAGTACAAAGTGTTCCAGTTGTGCTGTAGATATTGCGGCAGTGCTCTTTTCTGCAGTCCGCATGTAAAATGCGGGGAAGTGCTGGGTGTTGAGAACACTTTCTGATTGGCTGGTTGGAGTGTGTGTTTGTGTTCAGTCAGAGTCATCGCTGCTGAAGGATAAAATACGTTCTGGTGGACTCACTGCTGCGTCTTCAGACACGGTTCTGGTGCGGGATGTCGCCAGCCTGATGGAGGAAGCGGAGCGGAGATGAAAGATGGACAAAGGAGAAGGGGTAAGGGAGAGTGAAATCTAAGATGAATAATTTCAATGTAAAAAAGAAAAATGCCATCATTGTGATCTGATCTCACACAGAGGAAACAAAAATAATGGAAATTCAAATAGATACACTCTCATACCCGTTCATGAAGTACATACTGTATTAGTGCCTCAAAGGTAATATTTGTATAAAATGTATGCATATCTGTATCTACTGTAAGTTGTACATATTAGGACCTTTTTAAGGGTACTGTCCCAGTGCACGCTTTTGTACCTTTTTCCAGATAGAGTTAGCACCAAATTGTTTGTTAATGCTGATTTTAAAAGACGAATTTCTGGATTTCAGAGGTTACAGTAGTTTAATACAGTGCATTACAACACTGTAAAAAAAATGTTTGTTTAATAAACTTATACAAGATTTACAAGTCATTTCAACTTACTATTATTTATCTTGACTACAGATGAATTGTTATAACTTATAAAATATAGTTCAAATATGTCAACTTCATTTTATAAGTTGAAGAAACTCATCTCTAGTCAAGATAAATAATAGTAAGTTGATATGACGTAAATCAAAAGTTGATTAAACAAAAAAATTCTAATATTTTTTAATAGTGAACGTATGTATTATTTTTCTATCAGCATGATTTTTACTGAGGTTAAAACCAATGCCTTTAAACACAATGCTCCACCACTGAGCTATATATTAGCACATACCCATTAAAAGACGTTGTATTAACTGAGATTTGAGCAAATATAAACATTGTAATAAAAGATTTGTTGGTCAACTTAAAGGTCCTCTAAGCGAATTCACGCGTTTTAGGCCATACAACATCTCCTCACTATCTGCTAGCTGCCTGTCCTCTGAACACACTTTAAAAAAACACGGCCTCTAGACAGCCCAGGCTTCGCAAACTGCAACAAAAACAAAGTGGTCAAACCTCACACCACGAAACATAACAAAGTGTTCCAGATGATAAACGACAAGAAGGATTTGGGAGTGGGGGTTGGGCGCGTTCATTACTCATTTAGAAAGCACGGAAGGGAGGGGAGGAGTTAGCTATGCTCCGTTTTGTTTGACAACGCTTTAAACATGAACAAGAAGGGACGTCACACTGATTCGCTTAGAGCACCTTTAAAAAAATGTATCTGATTGCCTTAAAATTTGAGTTAATTCTACTTAATAATATTAGTTGACTTTAAAAAGTTGTGTAAAAATGTTTGTGTCAACTAATATTTTTAAGTTGAATTAACTCAAAATATTATAAACCAAGAAATACTATTACATACACATGCATCCCACCTGAAATGACAATGTTTGTGATTGTGTTGAAGAGACATCTTTCCAGTAACAACTACACACTGTAAAAAGTGAAAAGTTGGATCAACTTAAAAAATAAAAATAAAATTAAAGTTTTTCTTTTACTTAAAATTTTCACTTAAAGTATTTTTTTTTTTTTACATAAGCTGAAAAAACAAAATTTTTAGGTGGTACCACTTGAAGTAATTTTTTAAGTTGATCCATCTTTTAACTTTTTATAGTGCAGAATAAACAAAGTGTGACGATAGTAAAGTGTCAGAAAAGTTTTAACCGTGCATTCAAACCAGACGCAGAAGAGGTCTATTTCTATTCGTGTGTAGTTGGACGCTTGAACATTTTGAGTTTACTCGCTTCTCTCGTGCGTAAATGTCACGCATGAAAATCTAGTCATTTGAGACATTCACGCGTAAATTCGTGTCATGGGAGGGGCTTAATTAACTCAACTTGAGTAAACTTACCAGATTGTTCGACTTCCTCACTCACTTTCTTCCAAACAAGATCCTTTTAATTCCTGTAAAAGTATGCAGATGTCTCGTGTAGTGATGATGATCGTCCTCCATTGTTGTTTTGTTTTTCTGCTTCCTGTTATCACGTCACTGCTAAAGCAAGCTCCTGATTGGTTAACGCGTAGTGAAAATCCGCCAAAGTTCAGATTCTCCATGGTAGTCGCACTTACCGTGCCGCAGGATGCCTATTTGCATCTTTGAATTGACTTAACATGGAAATCACTCGCGCTTGCCACCTCTTCCACGTCTGGTGTGGACGCACCATAATCTCACCTCACTTACCTGCGTCCATCTCTTCCACCTCCTTACTGCTGCATGGCAGGTGAGAAAGAGATAAGATGTTGACCGTTGAAGCCGGATCATTACATTACTCTTTTGCAGGGTTCCCCAAATCTTGCCCTACAGAGTTAAGGTCCAACCTTAATCAAACTTACCCACCTGTGATTGTCTAATGATCATGAAGACCTTGATTAGCTTGCTCAGGTGTATTTGATCAGGGTTGGAGCTAAATTTGCAGTGCTCCAGCCCTCCAGGGTAAGATTTGGGGAACCCTGCTCTATTACATCCTTCATGATCCAACCTTAAGTCACTCACAGCAAATATATCTACTGTACATCTACTACAATAGTTTTTATTATCTTCATTAAACACATATAGTTTTGATGTGTGGCAGTAGCCTCCATAACTTTTTTATATTGCATTTAGAAGATTTGCTGTTGGCTGTTGAGTGAATAGAAAAGCTGATATTGTATTTGGATAGATCTGATTTGCTTGAAAGAATCGCAATGATGCATTACTTGATTGCTTGACATTGATGACTTAAATTGGCAGGATGACAACAGTTTCTGACCTGCCGTATGCCAATAATGAAGTCATAGTATAACATTGGCATAACATAACAACCATTACACCTGGCACATTATGAAAGCTTTAACAGATTTAACAGTATATTTTACCTAGAGAGCATGGATACGAATGTATCTAATTGCCAAGCACATTACCAAGCAAATTACTTCTTTGTGATTGTATCGCTCAGTGCAACATCGTATTGCTTAAGCCCAACTGTTTTATATAAGTGTGTAATATAAATTCAGATAATTCATGACACTATGTGCTGAACAGTAAGGCAGTACACTTATTGCAGATGCTTCATTTACATGCTAAGCATCTAAAGGTCATTTTTTACTATTTACCAGTAATGGACAACTCTTTCCCTCAGGCAAAAATCAATTTTAATCTCTTAGTAAATAAATTCAACAAAAGAGAATAGTAAATGCATCAGCATGCAGATTGGTTTTTCTTTTAATCCAAACCAATTCATTCCTGCAGATATATTTACACTGGCTTTTTACATTGACAGGACTGATTGTATTTCCCAGCAACTGCCATTCAATCTGTATAATTGTTATAATAAGTATATTCCTTACAGAAAATGTATGTTTTGGCCAGTCTATCACTTTTAATTGTTCATCTACAGTATAGGAGTATCACAGATCTGCTACTGTCCACCAGCAGCGCTGATAATTATTTCAATTTGCTTTTGAATATATATTTTCTATTATGGATAACATTATTCACAGTGTCCATTAATCTAAAGCATAATGCATCTGAGTGTTACTACCGTGTGCCAAATTTCTGTCTTTCCCCACTTTATGAAGAAATAATGTCACACCCAATAAGTGCAAACTCATTAGCTGATTAAATGAGCCGTAATGTTTCCAAAATTTTCCACAGAACTAAAAAGAATAATTTTTTTATGAGTAAGCAAAAAAGCTTGTGTGCGTACAGTCTGCATCACTGTGTAAGGACAAATTGGTGCATTTACATTATGAGCATCTGTTTTAAATTCTGCATTCAGACATTTGTTGCATGAAAATTGCAGTTAAATGCCATTGGACTAAACAGTTTTAGTGAATGTTTTTTGGTCACACTCAGTTCTTTTCATTTAATACGTGCAGAAGGTGATATGAACTTACCTTGAAAATGCTTCATCGATGCTGTCTTCCACATCCTAGAAATAAAGTAGACAACACAACATATACACAATTAAATACATCCATGCATCTATTCTCCAAATCTACTTGTTCTTTGCAAGGTCAGATAGATCTAATATTAAATAAAATTTATCTTACCGCCCCTTAATCTGCACTATCCAACCACAGCACTGCCATTTAGTGCAGAGATCAATTCATTTGCATGTAAAAGGACACACCCATAAACGGCACATTTTTGATAACACCTACTAAGTTGCAATTTAAACATGTTATAATAAATTATCTATAGGCTATTTTGAGCTAGAACTTCACATATATACTCTGTGGAGACCAAATATTTATTTGACATCTTAAAAAGTCTTGTGAAATGTTCCCTTTAGGAGCTTGGCTTAAGTACAGTAAAAAGATTTATGTTATATTTGTTTAAAAAATAACCAATTCTTATTTTAATTAATATTACTCGTCTTAAGACCCTTTTGATGTTGAGAAACACTGCTAAGTGAATTATGATAGGCTGCAACGCTATCTCATGGCAATTCGTACATATTTTACGAGGTGGCTATTTCGTATTAATTTGTACGACCACATTCGTAAATTTTTTTACGATTTGCCTTGACCCCTGGACGTTGTGGTTAGGGGCAGGGTTTCGTTATTGTTGTTTTTTTATGATTTACGAGCCAACTCGTAAAATATGTACGAATTATTGTGAGATCAGGCTGGACAACTCTTGAACTGGAATGGCCAGCTCGCCATCTAGTGGTCATAAGTGGTTGATGACACAATTAAAAGGGTAATGTGCACACTAGTGTAGGTCCAATGGTACTGGTTACACTTACTGTATTTGACCAGGTATTTGTTATAAAAACAATTAGGCCTAAGTATTTTGTACGTCTAGCTGATATGTGTAACAATATTGGCACTGTTCAGCAAATTAATGACAATTTTCCACAGCACAGTAGTAGAAGCTACGTGTCATTTTTTACAACATTACATTTTCTGCACAATAGCTGAACACTGCTGTCCTGCTCTGAAAGAATTTTTTGAGGAGAACCAAATGGGAATAACTGGCACTTTATAAGAGGGCCAGAACAAAAACAATACCATGGTTTGATCTGACTTTGTGTACTAATTTCAACTTTAAATAACTCCAGATTAATTAATCTGGTTCTCAACGCTCCATATGTTCACCCAAGATACATCTGCTTAACACTGAGATCTATTAACAAACCCAGATCAGTTCTTTAGCTGCTAAGACCCAAATGTCCACATTAAAAGCATGACATCATACCCAAGAGTTATGTTTGATTGGTCGTCTCCTAGAGTTGCTGCGTGGAGATGGTGAAAGGAATGCAGGGAAGAAGGGCTTCCGAAGTTTGTGCTCCATCAAAGCCTGAGTCTTTTCCTCCTCTGTAAAAAATCAATAAAAGAGCAACCTTTTAAATTATTATATTAATCAATTATATTAATTAAAAGTGTTTTGTATTGATACATTTGTGTTGTACCTGTTACACCGTTCGGTTCTGTTTCTGGTTGAGATTCGGGTTCTGAACAGGAACCACATGTGCGAGTTTTCTTACTTTTATCTGTAAAACAACAACAATATTTGTTATACTCAAAATTTGTATCAGCCCTTTTAAAGCATAGTATGTGCCTTTGCCAAAGTAGGCTATCATGCATATTGTCAGATATACTCCAATGTAGCAGATATACTGATATATTTATCAAACTGTCATAAGATCTCACCTTCTTGTGCTATTTCCCAGAGATCCAGAGCTACTTTGAAAGCTTGTGCGACTGTCAGGGTCACAGCCTGAGCCTGCGGAAAACAGCACGGTAAACTTTAAGGCCCCTGCTGTAGACCACTAGATGGCGCTAGATACCAAGTATAGATATAGATAATAATAGAAAAGCCTGTAATTTACAACAGAAACTTTGTCAAAGAGTTAAACACTAACCAGTTCATACTGTAGACTGCAAACGTATCATATTTAAACAGTGTGTAAAAAATTAATCATATAAAATCTAAAAGTGTTCATGCACATCTGAAACACTCACTATTTTCTTTTTTTGGCACAGGAAGGCATGGCACTCCAGAGTTTCATTAAATGGGCTTTGGGAAACGTAGGCAAAGACTTTATCCTGAGTTTTATCTGTTGTGCAGTACGATATTCTGCAGGGAAAAGAAATACAAGCTTTGTCGAGACTGTACTTCTTACCGGAAAATGAATTACAGGCATATATAAATAAATTATACTTGTGGTGTATACATTTGCAGATATGTTTCAGGAAATGAAAAGTCAATGGAACTTTGGCACCAGACTATACATTGCAGGAAAATTGCAACATAAATATGTTGCTTTTATTTCAATATAAGAGCATGACCCTCTTTAATATACAGTACTGAATCATTTATAAATGTTATAACAGAGCACTACTTGAAAACTCCACTGGACCAACCCTAGATACTCCTGTCAAAACCTGATTTCGAAGGGGAATAACTGTGTTAAACCTTTATCCTGGGGCTTGTCATCTCTCAGATCCATATTGGTTTATATAAACCACATAAAAAACTCCTCTAGGCCAAAACATGAGATGGTCTAAGAGGTTTCTGGTTGAACTGTAATAAGTCTTGGGAAAAAGGCCTCTAAACAGCACAATACTGTATATATTTGCATTTACACAGCTGATCAGATTTAATATATAAAGTCAGCCATTCAATAAATAGATAAAAAAATACTATAACATAAATAAGAATAATCAGAAATAAAATATTCAGGCAATGTATCAAAAGAGATTGTGTGTGAAATAATGAGGTCTATAAGACAAGAACTGGAGAAAACTAAGCTCTGATCTCACTTTAGTGTCTCTGAATATAAACCCTCAAGACTCTCTATTGCCGTTTCCCTTCCTTCTTTCACTAAACTTAATGTAGATGTGGTGAATTATCATTTATTCCTGTCTGTGGTGCATTCCACAGCATCAATAATGAAGATGGAAAATCTGAAAGGGAGGAGAAGTCTAAATGTTGACCTGATTTCCCTTTTCAACATAATGCAAGGCAGAGAAAGTTTGGTCTTGAACAACCCGGCAATGGTTCAAAAAGGGATGAGCCCAGCTTGTAATTTAACCCATTCAAATATTAAAAATAAAAAAATTGGGTAAACTGTTTAGTAAATGCATCTGTTGGTCGTATTTGGGGGAATGGACAAGCAACGGAAACAATCGTATGGGTTGGAGGATAGGATGTTTTAACCCAATGCTGGAAAAATATTGGACAGAACACATGATGGGTTAATAAATAAACTTAGGCTGAGTTAGTTCAATGCAAATTTTTTTATAACCCAACATTTCCAATATTTACCCAGCACTGGATTAAAACAACCCAGCAGAATTTAGAGTGTATATAAAAACAAATTTTAATGACAATTAAACAAAAACAAGTCAATTTCTTCATTTTGTCATTCTAAAAAATGATGATAGGAATGTTTTTGACTGGGACAATATTTAATATTCAACTCATATTACACACATGCTGAGTTATTTTCAACCCAAAAACGGGCAAAATCAACCACTGGGTTTAAACAACCCAGCATTTTGGCTTGAAACAACTCAGCATACAATAGGTTAATTTACAAAAGGGTGGATTCGTCCCTTTGTGACCCTATGACGGGTTAAAAATAACCCAGTATATTTAAAGTGCAAATTTTATACCATAATAAAAAATGAACTCAACATTGCACACTTAAAATAAGTCCCTTTTCCTTCTGAAATGAAACCTTTCAACATTTTGTAAGCGAAACATTCATTTATCTTGACAATGACTCTCTTAATAATATAGGCTTGCTCAGTGCTTTTAGTTTGGCTTTACCACTTATTGTTTCTTCACTGTGCATGGCTGGGTCTCTTTTAAACACATTACAGGAAATTACAAGACTTATAATGGGAAAAAAGCCAAATGAATCCCCATAAACAGTAGTTGGAAGACTGTTGTGAATCGCATTGCACAAATCACCTAGAAGATGTGTGGCTTAGCAAAATAAAGTCTTGCACAATAAATAAATTAAAATAATGGGGTAATTTTTAACCCAGCATGTGTTATGTCCAATATTTACCTATTATGAGTCAAAAATAACCCAGCCATTATTAGTGTGTATTTGCTGGCATTAGTATAATCAATGTGTTTATTTCAATGAAACAGCACAGACTTATCTAAATTTGCAGTGTGCATCTTCTAAGAAACAGAAAAAAGCCTTAGATTGCCCTTCAACCTTTAACATTTCTGATTCCATAAGGCTGACAGCTCCTACCAAGGCCAGACAAACAACATCATCTCTACTTTTCACTAAAAATAGAAAGAGAACGGCTGTTTTTTCCCCTCATTATTTATATACTTGGCTGTGCACTGGGCTCAAAGTACTGAATAAAGATGAGGTAAAGTATTCATATAATTGCTTTTTTTTAAAAAGCCTACCACCTCATTTGCACTCCTTTCATTTTCCTTACTGTTTGTATCTAAAAAGATACAGAAAATACAGAAAACCCCCAAATTCAGTGCTTCACCCTTCAAATGACTGCCCAAGACTCCCTGAGGGCCTGGTTTGAAATAGCATTTGTTATAACATTCTGACTGAACTCTGATACACCGTATCGTCCCCTGGCACTTGTGTTTATTTTCCGAGTCCCTTTGAAAAGCAAACTAGAGCTCTATGATCAAAGTCTACACTGATCACGTTCTTGAATGTAAGAGTCTAAGCGCTCTAAGGCATTTTCTTTTATCCTGACAGAAACATGCTTTACCTGGATCGGGATAATAAGACAGAAATAAAAACAATAAGAATCCTGGTGCTGCAGAGAGCATTTTGTCCTGTAACATGAGATCTCTCTGTGCTAAATAGGAATCCTTATGTCATTACTTTTAATATCCAGAACCCCACAGAGGATCTCTGATGGGTGCGAGCAGAACCGTATGCATGATGGAGGAGCTCCAGTTACTGTACAAGGACATAGTGTGATGTTCTGCTGGCATAGATATGAGAAACAAGATTTGTGTTTTTTGTTGAGATATATTCCCATACTTTCAAATGATGTACAATTTAAAGAAGAAGGTAAATACTAGACACTTTCTGTAAAGTATGACAGCTTCTGTGGCCTTAAAGATAGCAAAGTGTCTGGTCTGGTGGTTAAACATTTTAGTATCTTGGTGGATGCAACAGGCATGCCGGTTTTTAGGCATAATGCAAAAATAATACTCATTTGATGCAATGTTTGCATGCTATATTGTAGGGAGGCATGCATATTTTAATGTAGGGAAGAATGGGATACAGTTGGGAGAGGATTATGAACACCCATGATTCCCATGACTGAGTTTCTGGTATTGCTGATAAGAGTGAGTTGATCAACACTGGGACCCCAATCTGTATTCTTAACCACCTACTTGAGCCCTGCCCCACCCCAATATTTATTTGATTATGGTTTATATGACTTGGAAAAGTACATCCAAAGAGTTTAAAAAATACTATGGATTGTAATTAGAGACTATAGCATGTGCCAATTTGCATCTCGGGTCCCAACATGATACAAGCATGGCCTTTGTAGATGTTTGAATGATGGACTGAAATGGTAATGATTAACTGGTTACTGATTTGACTACAGAGGTCATGTTGTTATCAGTGTATCCATGTTTCAGAAAAAAAGTTACAGACTTCGACTGACCAAAAATATTCCAACTATTGATTGGAAGTGAATGACCCTGGCATGCCAACATGTCCTCACTCCAAACTCCTCACATATTCACATTAAGTCAGGACTCCTTGGTGTCACTTTTTAACACACAAGGAACCCCTATAGGATCATTACCTTGTGAGTTAAACAATGACACCAGGGGGTCCTGACCAAGCGTCAATATGTGTTTAGAGTTGGGAGTGAGAATGTGTTATTGGCCTTTGGACCGTTAACTGTACCTTTAGATCCTAAGGTACAGTATATACCCAAAAAGATACAACATTGTAATATGTTTTAAATACCTGTAAAGGTACAAAAAGAAACCTTATGGTGTTATGGTATTGCTCAGTGTGGCTGGCCGACAAGCTTTCGGAAAGTCCAGATTATGCCAAATTTCTACAATTTATTTGAGAATTATGGAGGCCACTGTACTACAACGAATCTTCAGTGCAACACAAATTTTTTTAGCTTTCCCCAGATCTGTGTCTCTGTCTCTGGGCTCTGCAGACAGTTACTCTAACCTCATAGCTTGGTTTTTGCTCTGATATGCATTGTCAGCTGTGAGGCCTCTCTTTTGTAGAGAGGGGTGCATGTCCAAATCATGTCCAATCAACTGCATGGGTTGACTCAAAACATCTCAGCAACGATCTGAGCTGAGCAACTGAGCTAAATTTTAAGTGTTATTGCAAGGGGTCCGCATGCATTTTTATTCTTTTTAATAATTTTACATTTCTAAAATTCTGTTTAATAATTTTACATTTCTAAAATTCTGTTTTCACGTTGTCATGGAGTACTGAGTGTTGATTATTGAGAAAAAAAATACTAAATGCACTGTGCATTAATAAAACTATGGTATTTAGAAGGTTTATTACCTGTAAATGGAAACGTCTTCGATGAGGTCATTGGTCTCTGTGTCTGAGATGATGATTCCTTTAGGAGAAACAGTGAGGGTCACCTTCCTGAACTTTTTGGCGCTGGCGCGAGCCTGCAGTTAACAGAGGAGAAAATGGTGTTGCTCAAAAGTTGCTCTTTTTATACTTCGGCAGATAGATTTTTGTTCAATTCAGAGTTCTGTTTCAATTTGTCTTAAACTTTTCTCTAAAATTGCTTTAATTTAAAAAAAAAACATACAGTATGTGAAAAAATGTTGAAATAAACTAAAAGTATGAAGCTTTAAATTTATGAGCTTTTAAGATATAGATGAGATTATCTGGTTTGGCTAAATTATAAGGGGGAAGGGGGAAACTATTTCATGTATAATTGTAACTTATTAACACTTTATTAACACTTAAAAGTTGGATGCATTATGCTAAACATAGGCAAAGTGTCAAAAAAGCAGTTTTGGACGTATGACAGCGTATTTCCGTGCCCAATCCACTTCTCAGGGTTCATACAAGTTTTGTAAAGTTCAAATATGAAGGATTCTTACATAACAATCTTGCTTTATTTCTTTATGGGCAATTTCAGTGCATGAAGTACAGTGGAAGTCCTTATATGGGCACTTTAACCAGAATAGCGCACGCACACACCAACCAAGAGCTGACACGAAATTTACGTCACCAAAGAAGTGTATTGTTGTTTGTGGGGGAAATTTAAGCTTGTTCAGCGTCTCAAAGATCCTAGTATTATGGAAACAATGAATATAGTTTGCTTATCTCGGGTACCGGCGATGTGATGCGTTTGTGTTCGTTAAACGCTGGATTTCGTGGAAATGGGGCGGGTCATGAGTCGCAAGCGGTAAGTAAAACTGCCTCAAATGTCTGTGTTTTGTTGGCAATCGGGGCACAAGTGCAAAAAACTACATGAATATGTAGTGAATCATAGTTATCCAGAGATAGTGGGATAATGGTGTGTGCTTGCTTGTGACACGCTCCACCCCATGGTACGTCTCAAGGAGCTCGGGCTTATTTGGAAAGAACCGGTACAGCTGATCTGTCTTTTATAAATCTGATCAAACTAAAGGTATAAGAAGGATGTAGTACTACTCTACAGGTACTCTAGATCAGTGGTTCCCAAACTTTTTCAGCGTGTGGCCCCCCTTGTGTAGGGTGCATTCCTTCGCGGCCCCCCCCAAAGAAAATTTGTGACAAAAAACTGTTCTAAAACTCAACATTTTAATAAAAAAACATTAAATTATACGAAAAAGTAGTGCTTTTGGTTAGTAGCCTTATTTTTTTTAGGTTTAATTACACAGAATTCATGATAAATTAATGTATTTCATAAAATTTCATAAAACTGGGGCCCCCCTGGCACCATCTCGCGGCCCCCCTGGGGGCCCCGGCCCCCAGTTTGAAAACCACTGCTCTAGATTAACATAAGATAAGCAGAAACATCATGTTATGTGAGCTTTAAAGGGACACTTCACTTTTTTTTGAAAGTGGAGTGTCTCTTTGACTTTGCTGATGTAACATGGCTGCAGGAGGCGCAATAATATTGCGCAGCAGCCGAAAATAGTCCCCTTGGTTACGTTCAATAGTAGGGGACTTTTTTCGGGCACTGCGTTATGTCATTGCACCCCCTGCAGCCATGTACAGCAGCAAAGTCCTTGATTATTATGCCAGAATAATGCCATATCTGCCTAGAAAATCACAACTTTTAAATTTCCGTCGGTCTTAGGACACAATGTAAATACAGTGATGCTAATGGTCTAATCAGATTCAATGGATTATGCTAAGCTATGCTAAAAGTGGTAGCGCCAGACCCGGAGATCAACTGGATTCCAAAACTGTAAGAATCAAATGTTGAACTCTAGGGGAGCTGGAAAATGAGCATATTTTCCCTTTAAGGAGAAATTTTTGAGCTTAAACATTTTTATCTTGCTGTCTACTGAAGATGTTTTATCAGTACTTTTCTGTCTTATTGGCAGGACAGCTGGACGAACAACTTTATCACAGTTCAGCTTTGAAATACCGTTCATAACTCATCGACCGAAAACAATATCTTTAAAAGGTCAGCAAAGTCTATGTGGGCCATTAAATGTAACCAGGCTGACATCGCTGTAGATAGAAGAGCTGAATGCTATATATATTCAGTTTCAACTTGCTTAGGTGGTGTTTCTGTGATCAAGTAAAATGAACACATGAGCACATTACTGCAGTGGACAAGGAGGAAAAAATGCCAGTAGACACTTAAAAATAAAGGCTTCAACGGGTTCATACTGTAGTAATGCCATAGAAGAACCTTTCAAAATAATAATTTCTTTCTTACTTTTATAAAGTCAAATAGTTTTTTCACCACAAAGAACCATTTATGTAACTGAAAGGTTTTGTGGATGTTAAAGAAGAACCATACAAAAAAAAAAAACATTTTAGTAAGCTTTAATTTTAAGAGTGTATGGGCGAGGGAACGTTACACTTCAAGTGTGGAGAGGAGAGAAACAGTACTTCTCAAGGACAAATTAAATCAGGCAAAGCGTATCTGGAGGGTCTTTCTTCACCCCAGGAGACAGTCAACACTGATTTAAAAAGAAAATGATCAAAAGTGCAGTGAAACTCATCTCAGGGATTCAAAACTTGGCAATAGGTTTGCTGAAAGATAGTTGTCACTTTCATGCAGTATATTCTGAAAAAACTCTTACCGGAAACAGTCTTATCTCATCTTAAACATAAATGTAGTAAAAATATATATATATTTCCATGAAAAAAAAAATATTATCACTAATATTAAAATACTTTTATCTTTTCTGTGTATTATCTTGTATGGTATCTTTAATATTTTTACTAGAAACTTTTTTTTTGCAGTGTAATTTCTGTACAGAGGTTTGCGTGTCTGTAGTTCCTGGACTGTCAAAAAACTACACTCAAAAAAATGAACTTGGTTGGAGTCAGTTTTACTAAATAATTTCTTGTTCACTTTACTTAACGAACACAAGTAACGGCATATGATTAATTTAACTTAGTAATTTCAACAAAAGACTGTGTCTTGTCAGCTTTACTTCAAAATTATTTGTTCAGCCAATATAACATTGTTGCGTAAAAGTAACAGATTAATAAAACCAATACAGACTTGCATCTCATTGGCTGATGCTGCTGCAGTGTATTATGGGTAAACTGTTGTTCTGGCAGAATTGTTGTACCCTCTTGCAAAAGTGTAGCACGATTAGATAGGTACCTGAGTAATAAGTGGCCATGTATAAATTAATTAACTTGTTCTGATATATTTTAGAACAAAACTAACCAACAAACGGTTTGAAATGTTACATTGCATTTCAATATGTTTGTGATGTGTTTGATAAACTGTAATTAAATAAAGGTTGTATTGAGCAGCTGCATGCTGATTGATTGATTTGTTGTTATGGAGTTATTAAATCATTATTTTTAATTTTGTTTTCATCAATTAAATGTTTCATAATAGTGACTTTACTAGGATTTCTTTAGTCCATGCAACATTTAAATTGTCAATTTTACACAAACTTTTTTAGTAAATACAACTTACATTTTATTTGTTGACATTACTTAACAAAGCTATGTGGAACCCACTTAACGAAGTTTTTTTAAGTAAATCCAACTTTTTATTTTTTTGAGTGTATTTGGCTTCTGTTGCATTGCGTCAATTTGACACTAATGAGAACAATGGGAATTTCATGCAGTAAACTCAAAGGATATCAGTGCATTAAATCTGTTGTTGCATTTTTTTTTTTGTACCAGCATGTTAAAATCTTACAACTTTCTTGATCGTCTTTTTGGTCACTGACCGTGCTAACAATCCTCCTGATGGCAGCTGCCGCCATGTCTTCTCCTTTCGGCTGGCCAACCAGAGTCATGCCCAGATACTTCACATTAAACACCATTCCTTCCAGCAGAGTCTCCTTGGTGTCCGTCCAATTCTCTGGGAGCTCTGGAAACACAAAATTAAACCTCTTTCAAACACGATCCTGCTTCACGGCCTTTCAAGAAACACACTTTCAAAGCATATCAAGGGCTTAAAATGAATTACATGAAGATCTATTGATTTTCACGGCAGGACATTACAACAAAGATCATAAAAATTACATTTTTGATGCACTAAATTAAGACCCACAAAAATTGTTTTCAGCATAAAATATTATTAAACAATGTATTGAACGTTGAAACACTTTGGTTCTTGTTTCCATGTAGGCGCACATGCTAAAAACTGTGCCACACAGTGAGCTTTAAATAGCTTTAAAGTCCCATTTGGGTCCAATACAAAACGCTGTAGGCTTGCAGAGCTAGATCATGAGATATGAGGTCTGTACAGGACTACCAGAGATTCACTGCCCTGCTATTGAAACTGTGTTATAACAGTATCACAATTTACACCATTATACTATACACATATACATTTCTTGACTCCATAGCAACAATGCAATTTTGCCTTTATTGTCCCAGGGCACAAATCAATATGTAAAAGTATAATAAATTGTGATACTGTTATACTGTGTAGTGTAATAACAGTATCACAATTCCCACTATTATACAGATATACATTAAATATATTGTATAGACTATAAATACTGTGCTCTCCACAAGTACAGGGACAATTAGGGCAAAATTGCTCTGTTTGCTATGGAGTCAAGATATATATATATATATATATATAGTCAAGGTGAATATGAGACAAAAGTACCGAATGTAACGTTTTTATTTTTCACCTGTTTTAATAATTGACCAACACATCAGAGCAACACATTTGTATTTTAATTCTATCTAATGTGATCATGCTAACACCATTGGCTCACAAGTGTTAAGTGATGAGCTGTGTTTACACATCAAAAGCAGAAAATGGCATTGTGAAGCCTTTTACCCAAAAATCAATGCTTGGGAGGAGAGAAAGCTCATGTAATGTGACAGTGTCCTGTGTCCTGCTCTGTCAGATCTGTGCATAAAGCCATCTGCTCCCAGCAGCACCAGCTGTTTGTGTCCAGAAACGCAATTCAAACACCACATTTTTCAACAGCAAGTAAAATATTAACCTGTGAAGACAACCAAATCTATCTCACCACCAGGCCGGTAGGAAAAGTACACTCGGTGCTCAGTCAGCACTGCAGTCATCTCTTACTGTACAACTAAAGCCTATTTGAGATGGGCTACAGGGCATAGAAAGAAATCAGAAGTAGCCAAAAAGCCCTAAGCAACATTTCCCAGCATGTAAGCTCATTGCGCTTCCTTGAACTGTAGCTGTGTATTTGTCATACTGATATTCTGAAGTGGAAATGCTGACACACAAAGAAACCTGCTGAGAATCATTTCTTCAGCAGTGAAACTCCAATAACTACAGATATTGAGGAGTGCCTTACATACATACACCATGCAGACTGCTAAAATGAATAATTTATCAGATTAATGTGGGCCTTAACTCAATTAGTTTGAACCATTAGATGACTAAATTCATTAAATTTTAACTTTGCTACGGTTATTTTTACAATACAGTAAAACAAACAAATAAGGGCAAGAGGGCTAATGGTAATGCAGATGCAACATTAATATTGGGTGTGAGAATGGAATTTTTACAGCACATCATTTGATGTCTGGGTTTGTACTGTATGTGTGTGTCTGTGTGATAAAGTGATCCAATTTGTTCAAACATAAAATGCGGTTATGGAGGCGCTGAGATTCGCTGTAACCACATTTGTGTCTGTGGTAGACAAAAGCTTCATGGCATTAATCCAGATTGATCTGGTCGTGGTTTAAAGGTTTCTGTGATGCAACACTTAAGCTTTTAAATCAATAGAAATGTACCAGCATACATTATGTTGTTTACAGTTTAGAAAGCACATTAATCTTTTACATATTAGTGGCAATCTATTTTTGCCTCAAGATAAAAATGCATGCCAGATTATTAGACATGAGAGGAACATTAGCAGTTAATTTTCTTAAAGGTGATCGGTTTTATTCTCATAAAGGTGATGAGGAGATTTGATAATTGGGCCTGTGGATAAACTGTCACACTGAAGTGAAGCAATTGAGGCTGTCTGCTATGAATATTACAAGCTTAATGGTCTCATTTACACTCAAAAGTCAGATGAATACTCAAGCGTGTTACATCCTGACAAATATAATGACTGCGTTTCCATGATGAGATTAATTAAAACATGAGCTCACACATAAACAGGGCCAGGGCGGTTGCCCATAGCAACGAGTAAATCAAATGCCCAGATTCCTGCAATGATGTTGATGCGCTGTCTGAACACACACAAAAATTGTACCTTTTTTATGTATCACATGTGGAATATGAATACCACAAACTTTTGTTTTACTATTGAAAATTCACCTTATTTCGTTTCAATCACACTGATGCTGGCAGAGACGTCTCATCTCTCTTCTGCCATTTAAAGTGTCTCAATAATGAGTGTTGGTAAGAATCTAGGACATTTCCTTGACAAAATATAGGACAAGAGGAGACTGAGAGGAGAGTAGGAGATTCAGAGTTAAAAATTAAAAATCTCTTCGTGAAACAAAGGTTCTTCTATGCCAAATTTTTTTGGTTCTTTATGGAGCCTTTTATTACTTAAAAAGTTTCCTTTGAATCACACTCTTATACATCTAAATAGAGTAAAAAACAGCAAGGCCTGAATATTTAATATTGTGCTTTCAGAAACAAAATTGTTTGAGCTTTGTTGAACACACCATATCTTCATCAAATTTCTCTATTCAGGACAATGCATGCAGAGGACACCACAGGAGTGTCAGGCCAAGATCCGTTGCCTGGCAACATAAGTGCTACAATGGGGGGGTGTAAGCATGCAAACATCAGTGACCATTATAATAATACATTTACTACAATCATCAAATTATAAATGCATCAATATGATAACAATATAAAAATATTACACATTTATACGTAAAAATAAAACAGATTTATTCTCAGAAGAAATAATAAAAATGTAGGGCTCACTTATTTGCAGCATTGTCAATTTTTTTACAAGATTCCATAAAAAACCTTTGCAGCAAACCTTTCAATAAAACAAATCCAGAAAAGAAAAATCTCAAATAACGTTGAATTAACTGCAAACAAACACATGCATTGCACAAAAGCAAACAGAGGATATTTCTTATTTACATTTAGATTTATGCATTTGGTAGATTTATCCAGAGTGACTTATGTGACGTACACACCAAAAGCAAAGCCTGTATTCGCATTGCGATCCTCGCTCAATATTACTCGCTTGATTTAACAATGGGTCAGGTGAATTT